>NW_015505620.1:415480-418209 GCF_001515645.1 Sinocyclocheilus grahami
TTTTGTGAACATATCCTGTAATATTCTAAAGAAACGTCAGTTTGGATACTTTTATGATTCTATTCCTATAATATTCCATTTAAGGTCTAGAAAACATGCTTATTCAGCTCTGCTCTCTCTATAGACTGCATACATAAAATATGTGCACCATTTTTATTTATTTATGTGTTTTTACTCGGAATGCTAGAAGAGAATAAGCACAACTATTCCCTGATCATGTACAAAATTTAAAATGCCAAAATCACAGCATGATGGTTACCTCAATACTTGGGTAAATCATGATGGTTATTTAAATTCAAATGCACATGAGCCTCTAAGTGTTTTTTTTACCACTATTGGCAGCATAAATCGACAGCATACATTCTGTTTATATTGTGGAATCTGCAAGCAAATCTCTTTCTTTATTTCATATTTAGATAGATAGATAGATAGATAGATAGATAGATAGATAGATAGATAGATAGATAGATAGATAGATAGATTTTAGAGCTTTAAATCAGCTCTTCTCAAGTTCGCACAGGTGTACTGGAGTAACCACAGGTGTAGAGAATCACATTAATTATCAACAGGATCCACTAACAATTACGCATGTCCAAATACTTTATATATATATATCATTATCAAATGAATACAATTTTTTTTGGTCCTGTATCGGTCTGAACAGAGAGTGTTTAGCATCTGAACAAAGGAGCACTCCCGGTAAGTGACGGAATGAATCGACGCCAATGGGCGAGTTCCCCCGTTTCCACTGCACTGCATGCATACAAGTGAGAGCAGTGGTCTGAAACAACAGGCTTGTGTCAGGTTAAGTGTCGCGTTAATATCGGCCACTTGACACCCTTTTATCTCGCCGCTCAATGGCCGATTAATGGCCGAAGCAGGAATCCACTGCTTCTTTTTTACTCTAGACAAACATTTGTGTATTTTGTTTATTGCTGAAGTGTGTTGAACTTTCTTCTTCTGCATTCTACTGTACGGACGTAAATTTACTTTCCCTTCAGTCTGAGGCGCATTACTACCCTACAATGAAAATGGTAACTTGAGCCATTACTGTGGTGATCTATTAACTTAGCTCAATTATGATTCTACTAACAGTACTTATGGTATTTCAAACTATTATGGTTACCACTTTTTTTTTTTTTAACCATACACTAAAAAAAAAAAATTAAATACTGGGTTATTTCAACCCAACTTTGGGTCAAATTTGGACTAACCCAACTTTTGGGTTAAAAATTTAATGCAAAAATTTAACGCAACAGTTGGGTTAGTCCATATTTGACCCAAAGTTGGGTTGAAACAACCCTGCTTTGTTTGTTTTTAAGTGCACTTACAAATTGTCACTATACACTTAAGTGGGCCATTATTTTAATACTATTATATTGTCTGCAAATACAGCTTTTTGTAAACATACCTTTATGATCTGGTCAAGCACACATTCAGTTAATTTTTCACAAGGGCTGTGACACTTTCGTTGTGTATTATATCCATTTAATCCACTCAATGTCTTTTTAGGATTAGAATAATACAAATTGTATTTTGTTAACCGAATACATTACAATAACCTTATTTCTTGAGAAACTTTATAATTCAGAACCAATTTAATACTGAATTGATAAAATGCCAGTGTTTTGCATATACAATCTGTAAGTATAGGTTTAATGGCAGTCTGCTTTATTGCAGGTACTACCTGAAAGAGTCCAAAGGAAGCAGAAGGTGGTTAATATTTCTGGAGGGTAAGTGTGAAGCGTTCAATCATCAGAATAACTTGTGTAGAAGATTTGATCACCATTGTGTGTATCCGTCATGCAGAACATGTAAGACACGCGTCTCTCTCTGCAGGTGGCTGGTTCTGCTTCAACAAAGAGAACTGTGACAGCAGATACGAGACCATGAGGAGGCTCATGAGCTCCTCCAAATGGCCACAAACCAAGACAGGTTAGAAATGCCAATGGTCCGTCAACTGAAACTACATTTCTAATAGTATTACTGGCTTATTCACAACCAGTCCGAATTTTTTGGCATGATAAACATACATGAACTAGATTTCAAAATGAATATGCATAGATTGTTCTCATTTCGGTTTTATTTTATAATGCATGTCTTTATTTTAACTTTAGGCACAGGAATACTTTCTTCGCTTCCAGAGGAAAACCCACACTGGTGGAATGCCAACATGGTGTGAGTATCCCACTATAAATGTTTTTGTAAAAGAAGTAAATATTCTGTTACTTCTCCCTGTTTGAAACGTGCTGAGTTTCATAAAGGTTATGATGGCACGGTTCTGGACCAGAAATCTTTGTGTTTATCTCTTTTCAGGTTCATCCCATATTGCTCAAGTGATATATGGAGTGGAGCCACACCAAAAACTGATCAAAGTAAGACTACTTACTGTAGCGAATCAGCTCATGGGAAATATGAATAATTAACCATAATTAGCTATAGTTAATTATGAATATTTTAGATCTGCTGTAGATATTTAGTTGACCTCTCAGGGTCAACTGTCTTGTCAATTCTAAGAACATTAATTTCCTGGTTAAAGGAAATAACTTTCTTACTGTACAATTCTACAAAGCTTGTAGCGTAAATCTGCATGATTAGTGACTCCGGTTATGAGCAAACAATGAACACGTCAAGTGTGATACAAGTAAGGTTTTATTAACTACATAAGTCCAACATACTACATAAACTAGTCCAACATACTACATAAACACATAAACTGGTCTAACATC
>NW_015505620.1:418435-430720 GCF_001515645.1 Sinocyclocheilus grahami
ATACTAAACACGGTATATGTAAGGTTATATGAATGAGTGGTTTATCGTAAGCATGGATAAAAAGTCTATAATACAACAGATTTATACAAAACGGCAATAATATACACAATGGCCTGAAGAATGTGTGTTCATTCAAAGAAAGGTTTTCCTATGAATTAATTAGTAGAAAAGTCCATTTCTGCTCTGCCTCTCCTATGGGGACAAAGAGTGGGTTATCCTACTCACATTCCTGGGGGGTCATAAAACCAGTGATATCATGATTAGTTGTCATGGTGACCAAGGGGGCCTGGTGTTCAGCAGAAATCCTGGCATCCAGTTTGAGTGAGGGGACTGTGACGATTTGTTAATCTAATGAATAATTGATTTGTTAAATCAAATAAAAATTAGTGTCCGATTGGTCGAGACGCTACATTACCTAATAGATCAGGGGTGGCGAACGTCGGTCCTGGAGAGCCGCAGCTCTCCAGGTCAAATCAAACACACCTGAACAAGCTAATCAAGGTCTGAAGGGTTACTAGAAAGCTACAGGCAGGTGAGTTTTAATTAGGGTTGGAGCTGAACTCTGCAGGGCTGCGGCTCTCCAGGACCGGAGTTCGCCACCCCTGTAATAGATGATGCACTCACTGCTATGGTATACACAGTTTACCATGCACAGATGAAATTTCACTTTAACCTGGAAAAAAAAAGAGAATGTTTCATGAGTTTGAGAAAATTAAACAAATAAAAGTTTACGGGGGAAAAAAGAAGAAACATTTCAGATTGATCAGTATTTCTAGGTAACTAATAGTATGTCATTTTGTGACACTGAGCATGTGAACTGCTTTGTACAAAAGATTATAATTTTTTTGTCTTTTTCCATTCAGAACATTCTCTATTATGCCGAATAACATGCATAATCAGAATTTGCACAAACATCATGCCAGCTCAAGTGTTGGATTCATGATAATGTAATGAAAAATGATATAAGATATTTTCACTATAATAATCTGACTCAAACAATAATTTAATACGATTTTTCACTAGTGGTCTCGGACCTTTTTGAAAGGAGTCACTGCTGCTCACCAAGGCTGCATTTATTTGAACAAAAGTCAGTAAACAGCGATAGTGTTTTTTTTTTTTTTTTTTTTTTTTTTTTTAACTGAACTCTGCAGGGCTGCGGCTCTCCAGGACCGGAGTTCGCCACCCCTGTAATAGATGATGCACTCACTGCTATGGTATACACAGTTTACCATGCACAGATGAAATTTCACTTTAACCTGGAAAAAAAAAGAGAATGTTTCATGAGTTTGAGAAAATTAAACAAATAAAAGTTTACGGGGGAAAAAAGAAGAAACGTTTCAGATTGGTCAATATTTCTAGGTAACTAATAGTATGTCATTTTGTGACACTGAGCATGTGAACTGCTTTGTACAAAAGATTATTATTTTTTTGTCTTTTTCCATTCAGAACATTCTCTATTATGCCGAATAACATGCATAATCAGAATTTGCACAAACATCATGCCAGCTCAAGTGTTGGATTCATGATAATGTAATGAAAAATTATATAAGATATTTTCACTATAATAATCTGACTCCAACAATAATTTAATAAGATTTTTCACTAGTGGTCTCGGACCTTTTTGAAAGGAGTCACTGCTGCTCACCAAGGCTGCATTTATTTGAACAAAAGTCAGTAAATAGCGATAGCGATTTTTTTTTTTTTTAAATCAGTTAATTAAAAAAATTCAAATGTATTCCTGTGATGCAAAGCTGAATTTTCAGCATCATTACTCCAGTCTTCAGTGTCACGTGATCCTTCAGAAATCATTCTAATATGCTGCTCAAGACACATTTCTGATTATCAATGTTGAAAACAGTGCTGCTTCATATTTTTGTGGGAGCCGAGATATGTTTTTAAGGATTATTTGGTGGATTAAAAAAAAAGTTCAAAAGCTCAGTTTTTTAAAAACATGGAAATCATTTGTAACATTATAAATGTCTTTACTGTCACTTTTGAACTTCATGCATCCTTGCTGAATAAAAGTTCTAATATCTTAAAAAAAAAAAAATCTTAATGACCCAAAACGTTTGATTATTGTATCAATATATTACCACTTGATACCATCACTGTACAGCAGTCCAACACAGAGCTGTTATAAGTTAGTTAGCACTAGCTGTCATTGACTTGTCGTTTATTGTGTACAGATGACTATGCGTTCATGGGTTCACTGATCATAAAGGAAGTTGTAAAGGACCTGCTCACCAAGGGTCTGGATAATGCTAAGATACTTCTGTTGGCTGGAAGCAGGTGAGTCCATATTACAGACCATGGTTTCAGAGTTTGATATCCATGGCCGATGTTGACTAAATACGTGCGCCTTGTCCACAGCGCGGGTGGCACTGGGGTGTTGCTGAATGTGGACCCAGTATCTGAGCTTCTGGAGGAGTTGGGTCACATAAACATCCAGGTCAGGGGTCTGTCTGACTCTGGCTGGTTCTTGGACAACAAACAATACCGCTGCACTGACTGCGTGGACACCATCAACGGTGCCCCCACTGAGGTCATCAAGAGAGGAATCAAGTAAGAATACTACATTTCTTAATGTAAAGATGTTTGATCTAGCTATTGCTACTACTTAGGGTTCAGGGATTTGAACTCTAACCTTAAAGGGATTGTTCACACAAAAATTAAAAATCTGTCATCCTCAAGTTGTTCCAAACCTACAAGAGTTTCTTTCTTCTGATGAACACAAAAGAAGATATTTTGAAGAATGCAGGTTTCTGGTCCTCATTGACCTCTATAGTATTTTTTCCATACCCACATTCTTCAAAATATATTTGTTTGTTGAACATGAGAAAGAAACCCATACAGGTTAGGAACAACATGAGGTTCAGTAAATGACAGAATATTCATTTTTGGGTGAACGGTGCCTTTAAGAATTATTACATGATAGAATGTTTGCTGTCAGAGAACATTGATTTTAATGGTGATGGTGTGTTGCAAGGATGTCGAGAAAAAGAAATATGCAAGTGATGCTCACTGTAGCGAAAAGTTGATCAAATCCAAGAAGCAGTGAGAATTTCAGAGAGGTGGGTCACATTGTTCTTGTAGAAATCCGATTTGCTGTATTCCCACTTGATTGAGAAAAAAAAGACTCTACTCGTTTTACACCTTCACAGTAGCAGATCTTGAACATTGCATGTCTTCACTCCACTATTGTATAACTAAAAGTGACTGTATAACAAAAAGGCAGTGCTAGGTATCTTTCCATTTCTGACACCTGCTTGTCATGGAGAAGACTTTTTATTTTTAATCGTTATGCTGTTCAAACAACACCAAGAGTACAGAGACAAGTGAGCCGGGTCCAGACTGCTCAAATAAGTCAAAATCAAGGTGAGTTTATTTGTATAGCACATCTCATACACAATGGTAATTCAAAGTGCTTTACATAAAATAAAATAAAAACAATAATCACAACAATAAAACAAGGAATTTAAAAACTTTGAAAATTATCTAAAAAAAAAAAGATTTAAGAGGTTTAAAATGAATTGAACAAATTAACAAAATACTCTGTTCATAAGCGCCACCAAGCTTTAGTTTTATGTAACAGCAGCTCTGGGCATGTGATCAAAAGTGCAAATCTTATTGGTTGGCCAGCTTCTTTCACAGTGCCATGGAAAATAGATTAGAAAAAAAATCATCACATTGGCAGTATGCAGATGTTTTTGTCAGTTCATTTTGTTGCATTAAATAATGCACATGGTGTGAACAGTCTTTCAAATACAAATAGCATTCCATGATTACTTTTTTCCTCATATGCATGTGAACTTGACTGAGTTAGACATTTAGGAATGAACTGAGCTTCTTGTTGGCAGATACTGGGGCGATGTGGTACCAGAACGATGCCGACAGGCTTATGAAGGAAAAGAATGGAACTGCTTCTTTGGATATAAAGTTTATCCTATCATTAAACGTGAGTCTAGGGCATAACAGGCACCAAACTCTGCCATATTTTTCCTAGTTCTTTACAGACGATGTTGAGTTTGGTTACTTTTGTTAACCAAATGTGATGTTTCTTTGTCGCAGGCCCTGTGTTTATAGTGCAGTGGCTGTTTGATGAAGCCCAGCTAACGGTAGACAACATTCATCTGACGGGACAGCCGGTTCAAGAAGGACAGTGGCGTTATATTCAGAATCTAGGGACTGAGCTGAGGAACACTCTGAAGGATGTCCCGTAAGTGTGACCTGCCCTTCAGAGAGTCTCATTGTGAGGAGAGCATGAATTTATATTTGACGTGAACACTTTTGCTATTTCTAATACTCTGCTTTTCACCTCCAGTGCCATCTTTGCTCCTGCTTGCCTTTCGCATGAATTCATAACAAGAAAGTAAGTGATCTCTTTGATTATTTTGTGTATCTTGTAGAGCAGATTTGCTGTCAGTTCAGGAGTATATTTATGCTTGTGTTTTACCACTTTCCTAGTTATTTACATGACGTTTAAATGAAGTTCAAATTGTTATTTTCCCCATTTCCATAATGAAGTGGATGCTCATTGACTAGCTCTTCCCTCTTATGTTTGTTGTAGTTACTGGACAGACGTCCAAGTCAAAGGCACGTCTTTACCCAGAGCGCTCCACTGCTGGGACCGCAGTCTACAAGAAAACAGCCGAAATAATAAATCCCCTTCCAAAGGCTGTCCCGTGCACTTGATCGACAGCTGTCCATGGCCTCACTGCAACCCGACGTGCCCGACGATCCGAGACCAGTCGACGGGACAGGAGATGAACGTAATCCAGTTCCTCATGCACATGGGCTTTGATGTACAGAAGATGGCCCATCAGCAGGGCATGGACCCAAGTAAGCTACTGGGCATGCTCAGCAGCGGCAGCTAAATACCATGGAAGGACTCGCTCCCGGTTGGGACCGTGATTCCCATCAGTCCGTTTGATACCTCCAACTCCACACTCGCCTCAGCTTTGACCTCAGGCTAAGCCCTGCATTTAGTCGGGGCTCTGTGCCAACTCTCTATGGGCTTCTGTCTCCAGATCTCCTCATTAATGATCAGTTGGTTTCCATTTTGCTCCAGTCTACACTATTATCACTGAGCAGCTTGGAGATGGAGACGCCCAAAATGAAAAAAAGATTTGGAACAGAGCCCTTGTCAGATAAACCATGGGCTGCTGACTGTTTAATGGTTCCCAACACAACACGGTACAAATGAAAGTACTGAAGAACCATGTAACCAGGACAATGTACACCAGCATCTTTGCTCTTAATTTATATTTTGGTTATAAAAGTATCACGAATGTAATCCAGTTTTACGGATCTTCAGCATTGTTGTTTGCTTTTTTTTTTTACCAATATAGTAAGCCACAGTTTATTAGAGTTTTATGTGTCCATTCAGTGGAAGTAAATACAGAGAGCAAGAGAACATAGATTATCGATTATAGTTTATAAATTGAGTTTACGAAGTACATATAAAATATATGGATCTACTAAAGAATCTTAAAAACAGGAATTTCGGAACAGGCAGACATGGGATCACCTACTCTAAACCCAACATCTTTCTTGGGGTATGGCTAAGTTATGATAAAATGTCATCATAATAGTTAAGGAATAGTCAGCCCTGTAATAAATTGTCACCATTTACTTAATTCCCATGCCACTGAAAACATGAATTATTTATTTCTTCAGTAAAACACTGCTGGAGAGCTTCTCAAGCATGTCCAAGCTTCCGTTTTTGATACCATGGTCATGTATACTGCCAAAACGGACATAATGGCGCCGTAAAAGTATGATAGTCCATATGATCATGTAGGGTTGGGGATGAAGGGATGAGGCGAGGACTCAGTAGTGCAGAGTAATGGGCTTTCAATAGTAAAATAATACAAAACAAAAACTACCCTGTGGGGGGAAAACAGGCTGGCTGACAGGATACATGCGAAGACTAACTCGCACAGGACTGCAAACACAAGGAGAATAAATAGGGAGCAAATGAGGAGGGTAACAAGGGAAAACAGGTGGGGCAAATTAACCAATAATCAGGTAATAAGATGGGTGGGGTCATGACAATTGACATGAGAACACATGGCACACAGGAAACAAAGACAAACAGCCATGTGCTCACACAAAACAAAAACCCAAGCACATGGCCAACATAACAATCACAAGCCATGTGCTTGAACAAAACAAGACACGAACACGCAGCTAATGAGAATACTCATAAGCCGCGTGTTCACACAAGACAAGACAGGACATGAAAGCACGCAGCCGATAACACGAGCTGCATGCAACAACAACACAAGACAACAAGAAAAGCATGTGGCCGAACACAAACCATGTGCTACAGAAGAGCACAAGGCCGAGCGAACTCGAGACCGCACGCTCCCACAACAAGACAGAACATGGAGCGTGAGGGTCCAGACCCCGACACGAGACCGAAACTCAAGACATGAGTGCCGGGATCCGAACACCACGCTCCAACATGAAACAAGGAAACCGGACACGCAGACGAGAGCGCACGACTCGAGCACTCTCGAAGCCACATGCTCGCATGAAAACAAGACATGACGGGAGTGTCAGGGCTCTGTCACAAAACCATGGATAACACTAGACCGAAGTGACAGAACCCTAACACTTACATTATATTCCAAGTCTTCTGAAGCCATTCAGAAGTTATTCACCTCTGCCATAGCTCTCAAATCTCATTTGTGATCCAGTGGACACATAAACAACCATCAGTGACTTTAGGCCTTTTACCTGGACTCAAGTGCGAATGACAGTTGTGAGCTCTGGCACTAAAATCAGAATATGTTTCGTGGTATGGATGACAAATCCATACTACGGATCATGGTATAGGAAAGTAATCATATGGACTATTTTTGGAGAATTCTGAAGCAGTATAAATCTACTTGCGTTTGTATACAAAAACAGAAGATTGGACATTGTTGAAAATTGTTCAACTGCATGAGGCTGAGTAAGTGATAACTGAATTTCAGGTGAACTATTCCTCTATGGTACAAAATATATACATGCTCACAAATCCAGGATGAAATGCTGATTCCTGAAAACAGCCTCCTTTTCATAGTCACATTCCAGGCACACAATATGCTGAATGTAACCCTGCTACTCAGGTCGGTCGCTTTGCCTTTTTGGTGTACTTTCAGTTGAACTCATTCACATTGTATTAAAATGGGGATTTCACTCATTTCACTGTGTAGAAACTCTTGGGACATCTTTTTCTTTGTATCCTAATGGTAAAATAAGCAAGTTTACACTGTTTGAGTGCTATTCCCATTCATGTAATAAACCACCATTGTACTGACATGACAGTAAGGCGATGGTTGATCACAGTTTTATCAATGCAACCTCTCACTTGATTGGGTATTGTGCTCTTTATCTATGTATAGGTTTTCTTAACAGCTGACTGTTTTTTTACTCTACTTTGTGAGTACTTTTGTCAAATGAAGACACTCTAGACTGTTAAAATATTTAATAGAAAATTACTTTTTTAATATAACGTTTATATAGCGGTCTCATGAAAAATAATAAAAAATAAACCAACCAAAAGAAAAGAAAACAACAGAGATGTGAAGGTATTACTAATTGCTATTTTGTTCTGTAACATATTTTTTAACAGAAAACTCAAACTGCATTGCAAAGTTGCATATTTATTTTGTTATGTAAATCATATTTATAATGCTATTTTCACAGAGAAGTGATTCTTTGTCAATTGTAAATAATGCTGTTTTTTTCTTGTGTTAAATGCATGTATGTTTCCATGAGAGAACACATTACAGTTATTTCAAAGAAACACATTTAATTCCCAAAGCCTCATTGCCGAGCTCATTAAGAACCATGATATTTTAACGCAGCATATTTTATATGCACAACATAACAGGCCTATTTCTATCATGAATTGATTGGAGGGTGATATGTGGATTTAAGACCAGTGTTGGGGGTAAAGCATTACAAGTAACGCAAGTTAAGTAATCTGATTACTTTTTTTCAAGTAACTAGTAAAGTAATGCATTACTTTTTAATTTACAAGAAAATATCGGAGTTACTTTTTCAAATAAGTAACACCAGTTACTTTGTTTTCCCATTTATTGACTGACAGCTCTGCTGTCCCCATGTTGAGAGAAATCAGGAGTAAGTGCAGAGGCATTGTGTAAGTAAACATGATGTTACTGTAGTTCTGGACTAAATGTGAACATGCATTTACTCACTTGCACAAAAACAGATTCAGTATTACTCAAAATAAATAAAAACACTTGCATGCAAACTTTTTTGCAATAAATAACACAAATATCCTTTATGGATTTAATCCCATTTTATTAACTAATTGTCTCTAAGCCACATTTAATCCCATTTTATTAACTAATTGTCTTTGCTACTGACCTTCAATTCAACCACACTAATAAGCAAAAATGACTTTAGACAGTTTGTTTGAGCTGCATCCTCTACTGTGCAGATGTGAATTTACATTTCCTTCAGCCTTTTTATATTAAAAACAAACAAGCAAGCCCAGCTCAGATTTAAAAAGTAATGCAAAAGTAACATAAGTTATAATAAGTCCATAAAAAGTCATGTAATTTGTTACTTTTAAAGGGAGTAACACAATATTGTTATGCATTACTTTTAAAAGTAACTTTCCCCAACACTGTTTAAGACCAACTGGAGCCAAGTGTTTGGAGAGGAGGGGTTTCAAAACAAAACACACACATACACACACACACACACACACACAAAACCGTGCACCTATTAGTACTTTAAATGTACATACTATACACTTAATGACTGTAGAAGAAGCATCTAAATGTAGCATCTAAAAAAGTTAGGAAAGTATAAAAAGCTACTTCTTAATTTTAAAATAAAGACATCCAGAAGCATTAGTTGATGTAAATAAAAAATACCACTAAGGAAAAAATAAAAGAATGTCTTGAGTAGCATGTACAAAACTGACAAGCAATCTTTCATCTTGGGCCATTATTTTGCACTTTTTCTTTGAGCCAGACAGATGTGCCAGGGCCTACATCTTGTAACTGTCCCTAAATAGCACACACACACACACACACACACAGTTTGCAACCATATGAAACACGACTCCCTGCACTGTTGCTTGAAACGGATATTTGGATTCCCACCCCATTCCACAGTGGAATATAGGGCTCTATTTATAGAGCTGGTGGAGCCCGTGGCCCTGAGCTCGGCAGAACGCACTCATTAAAACCGCTTTCCCTAGTACACTTCAACTCAAAGCCCAGCACACGCCAGTATGAGTGTGAGAGAGAGTGGAAACAGTGCTAGCGCGAGTAAGAGATCTAAGTAATCAGTGTAAAAAGAAGAAGAAAGTTTGAAGAATTTGAGAACCTGATACCATCTCATGTTGGATATTTACCGGATCATGTTATGAAGAGACACTTCAGCTAAAGCAGCATCTTGAAGGTGACATTCGGCTTGTGTGGAACTTTCGGCGTAGAATCAGTGATCACAATCAACTGACAAATACCAAGAGCAAGACCTGCGAGGACAAGGTGACTAGGTAAAGAGCCAAGCTGTAAGGTGTCAAAGGGAGCCATTGACTGAAAATGTGGAACTTTATGTAAATAACAGCAACTGTTTTGAATTGAAAAGACAACTCTTTTATGGTCATCCTGTTGCTTTGCTATATTTTGCTAGGCGGTCTTTTGGAAATCTAAAAGTACTTGTAGCAAAGTTACTCTTCACTCACAGACAGAGAGAACACCTAGAGTTTTTACTGTAATCTGATCCCACACACTCTGCAGTAATTATAAAGCAGAGCTGGGAAGCAGTAAAGGAGATTTGTCATTAAGGCTGCCTAAATAAAGAGGCAGGCTAAGGGCGAGGTTTGTGGATTGGGCCGTGGAGGTGCAGCGACACTCGTCTGATTCATCGAGATCCACCCAAAGCTTCCCATGGACCCCCAAGGTGGCCATTATCTAAACAAGGCGGCAGTGCTGTCCGGACTCGGCGCTGCCCGGATGTGCCAGCTCCTTCTCGGTTGCACCACCATGGCCCTGGTTGCCCACGGTGCGGGTTTCAGCGCCACCTACGGGACCTACTGCATGTTCGTCTGGTGCTTCTGCTTTGCCGTCACACTAGTGGTCTTCACCATGGACATGACGAGGCTACACGGGTGTATGCCCATCTCCTGGGACAACTTCACGGTGGCCTTCGCCATGTTGGCCACTCTCATGTACGTCACGGCATCAATAGTGTATCCGGTCTACTTCCTCAGGTCTGAGTGCCCATCTGAGGGCTGCGAGGTGCGCAGCTATCGCATCGCCGTCACCGTCTGCTCCAGCGTCTGCTGCTTCGCTTACGGAGCTGAGGTGTTCATCACACGGGCCAAGCCGGGCCATGTGGTTGGCTACATGGCCACCGTGTCTGGCCTGCTTAAGGTGGTCCAAGCCTTCGTTGCCTGCATCATCTTCGGCGCTCTGGCCAATGACAGTGAATACAACCGCCACATCCCTACACAGTACTGCGTGGTGGTCTACAGCCTGTGCTTCGCTATAACCGTGGTGGTGGTGGCTCTCACAGTCTCGGGGAGAACGTCTTCGCTGCGCTTCCCTTTCGACCGCTTTGTGGTCATCTACACCTTCCTAGCTGTGCTGCTGTATCTGAGTGCTGCTGTGGTCTGGCCGGTTTTTAGTTTTGATAAAAAGTATGGCACCCCGGGGCGACCAGAAGACTGCCCTAGAGGAAAGTGCCCATGGGACAGCAAGCTGGTGATCGCCGTGTTCACTTGTGCCAACCTGGTGCTGTACTTCACCGATCTGGTGTACTCTCAAAGAATACGATTTGTCTCGCATTCAGCTGCATGAGACCAGCTCGTCTCCAGTTCGGTGGATATATGAATACTGGAAATGAGGCATGACAAGTGTTGTAACAGACAGCCATGCCAGTAGAATACAGCTGTGTGTACTTGTAGTACTTTAAAATATTCAGGATTTTTGTAATTTTGTTGATTAGAATGAAAATGTTTAGACTTTCCACATGCTGGGGTTGATTTTTTTTTTCATTGTGTTAATTAATAAAGTTGTTACTTTGCTTAGTAGAATGAAATCAAAGTACTTTTGGACTCCATATCAATGTAAAATTGACTTCTATGACAATACCTCTCTGCAATCCATTGACACTGTATGTCTTAAAGGGATAGTTCACCTGAAAATGTAAATTCTGCCATTGTTTACTCACCTTTATGTTGTTCCAAACTTGTATGACTTTCTTCTGTGGAACACACACACACACACACACACATGCGCGTCTGGTGCACTGTCCTTGTGGGGATTCTCCATAGGCGTAATGGTTTTTATACTGTACAAACTGTATTTTCTATCACCCTACACCTAAACCTACCCCTCACAGAAAACTTTCTGCATTTTTACAATCTCAAAATAACTCATTCTGTATGATTTATAAGCTTTTGTACCCATGGGGACCTCAATTTAGGTCCACATGGTGACACAAGTCCCCATGAGTCTGTGTGTAGTCAGGTTTGAGAGAGAGACAGAAATTCACAGTTCTACAGAAATTCATAGAGTTTGAGAATGACATGAGGGTGAGTAAAAGATGACAGAAATGTCATTTTTGGGTGAACTATCCCTTTAAGAATGTGTTTTTGTTTCTGTGTACTCAACACTAAGTTTGTTGTGAATTAGAATGGTTGTTATATGGCTTGCTATGAGTACAACTTAAAGTGTATTTTAAAGTATGCATAATGTTATGTAATATGTCACAACAGTATTATTATTATTTGATTACTAATATGCTAATGCTTGCATTTGGAAATTATAATTTCTAACACAGTCAGACTTTGTCAGCTGCTTATTGTTCATAAATACCATACAATTATTATTATTAT
Source organism: Sinocyclocheilus grahami (assembly GCF_001515645.1). NCBI lineage: Eukaryota > Metazoa > Chordata > Actinopteri > Cypriniformes > Cyprinidae > Sinocyclocheilus > Sinocyclocheilus grahami. Next base: position 430,308 of record NW_015505620.1, read on the forward strand.
TATTATTAATTTATTTTTTATTTTCTTTATTTTTATTTTCTTTTAGCTCAGATTGCAATCCCTGTATATCTGGTTAATCTACCCAGACTCCAATAATGTTTCAGTATGATTTTTTTTTCTTTATGTAACAATATATTGTTACTTATTCTCAATATTTAAATAAATCAAAATATGGTGGTAAGTAAACTGGATTATTGTGTGCCCGGATCAGTTTCTCTCTCTTTCTCAGCACTTTAAAATACCAGCAAACAAAAATGACCAGGAACACAAATTAAGACACTTTTCTGTATGAAAATGACCATATGGGGGGAAAAAATTAAATTGTGGCCAAAATATATTTGAAACATATGCTAAATAAATGTTGCAAACAGTGAAGCTCAATGAAATATATTATTGAAATAGAATATACATAT
>NW_015505620.1:430745-441417 GCF_001515645.1 Sinocyclocheilus grahami
ATTATTATTATTATTATGTTTTGCTGTTTGGGTATGTAGAGGTGTTTATAACCTACTCTATTATGAACATTTATAGGAGTTAGCTAAATCTGATTTGGGGAAATGTTTATAAATAGACAAAATAACTTTAAATTATTTTTAAAAATACCGAGTTATGAGTAGGTTTTGGGTTAGTCTGTAATGTAGCTACAACTAAAAAACAACAGATCTATGGTAAGTCTCTAATAAATGTAAACTAGTTAAACATAGGTGAGACAGAGACCAAGAAATGAGTATTGATATCAATTAAAAAAATAAACATCAAATAAAAGGAATCTGGCCAAATGTATCATACAGACGGATACAGTTTTGCTCTTTCTGTTGACACAAGCCCACGTGCTCATGAAGAGTGAGGCAACTGGCTTGTCTGACAGCAGAGCTGGCCTATCAGGACGCACGGTGCATTCATGAAGTACAGCGATTGGCTGAGACTCAAGCACTGCTCGACCGTGATTGGCCAAAGCCTTTTACTCCACTTCAGGAAACGTCCACAGGCAACGTGAACACAATAAACAAACGTGATTTAAGCTAAATATACAGTGCACCAGCTCCTCGAAAGACAATATTTCAGGTACGTTTGCTTTTAAACGTTTAGTTTACTGCATGTATCTCGTGGACTCTGCTGCGTTACTGCTTTTTAATCCAATCAGGAAATAAAGTATACAGCAAGCAGACTCCGTCCTGATATAGCTCAGCTTATCTGTGTTTGGATTGCTAGCTTGTGTGTTTAGTGTGCTGGTCAGTGCTGATCGATGTGGCCGTTCACAGGTCAACATGAGCGTCGGGTTCATCGGAGCAGGTCAGCTGGCTCATGCTCTGGTGAAGGGCTTCATGGCAGCAGGTACAGCAGCAGCCACTAGAGGAGCCAAAACACTACAGTTTAAAATATAAACTGTAATATAAAAAATAAACAAACAAGACTTTACTGTATGAAATACACATAAAGCATTTATTTTTATTTTTGGTTACACTTTATTTCGATAGTCCATTTTAGACATTCTACTAGCTATGTAACTTTGTAACTACATGTCTCGCACACACACACACGATGTGCAAAACTCCGCCTCTCTCTTTCTCTCTCGCTCTCTCTCTCGCACTCTCTCTCGCGCTCTCGCTCTCTCTCGCACTCTCCCTCGCTCTCTCTCTCTCTCACTCTCTCTCTCTCTCTCTCGCGCACACACACACACACACACACACGATGCGCATTTGAACAGTCAATAGCAAATACTTAAACTAATAACAAAACAGTAGCTGATTCAGAAGCGCCAGATTGTCACAGCAAAGTCAGAATGACCTCCTCTCCTAGGTTCACGAAACGGTCGTCCATAAAATGCATTGCTGTTCTGTTGTAAGTAATCTTAAAGATTCCTAAATGCATCTACTTTCGGAAGGCCAAATAAAGTGCTTTTGCTTTCGCCTAGAAACACACAGCGTCTCCCTGACATGCTGCTTCAACACTAACTGTGGTTACTGAAACCACGCCTTCTTTCTTTGCGTGCACATTTGGGCGGCATTATGCAAATATTTCCACATAGTGAGGTAGATATGTGGGGGCGTGTTAGAACGAGCCGTTTTAGGGGGGCGTGGCAGAGTCTTAACTTTGATAAAGAATATCTCTTTGGTTTTGAGACTTTAGTCTTTGCAACTTCAGGGATCTTATCTATGCACAATCAGCTTGTAACACTCCAAAGAGAAAGGAAAACTTGAAATCGCATCATATGACCCCTTTAAAGAGACTTGCAACTCCTAATTGTCAGAACATTTCGTCAAAAAGCTGTTTATTTACCAACATATGTAATGAAACATCAGGCATGTAAATGAAAACACTTTTGCCCCTGCTTATGATAAAACTGGCAATAAAAGGCCAAGGAAAAAATATTTTCAAAAATCCTTCTTACAAGCAATATCATAAAATAAACAGATGTTTATTAAATGCACATGCATATATTAATGGTCACTTTAAGAAAACACCTTTGAAAGAAGCTAAATATTGCTAATAATAATTAGAAAAAGGTTATATAAAATTATTAATAATAATAATTGCACGAATCAATCCATCCATCTATCTATCTATCCGTCTATCTAATATATAAAGGTCACACTTTAGTTTGGGGACCAATTCTCACTGTTAATTAACTATTAACCACAACCTTTTTTCCTCAATAAACTCCTAATTTGCTGCTTATTAATAGTTAGTAATAGTAAGGTAGTTGTTAAGTTTAAGTATTGGGCAGGATTAAGGGATAGGATTCATCTAAAATATGGTAATGCTGAATAAGCAATGGATATGTGCTCTAAAACAATATATATATATATATATATATACACAGTATCTCACAGAAGTGAGTACACCCCTCACATTTTTACATAATGTTTAAAAATCTAGGAAAGACTTTTGGCCATATGATGTAACATCACATTTGCAAAAATACTATATATGCTTGTACCTTCCCTTAAAGACAACATACACCCTAATATATAATCTGATTCACATCAATACATTTCACTCTCCTGGCCATCAGGTATGATCGCCACACACAGGATAACAGCGAGCTCTCCAGACACAGACCTGCCGACTGTCATTGGGCTAAGAGTGAGTGTTTGACAATGTTTTGACCAGCATCTGAGTCATGCTAAAAAGAGACAGCAAAATAGTTTGAAAGCAGCCAAACACTTATGAATATAATTTAAAAAAGGGACTTTCTCTGTATTTCAGAAAATGGGAGCATACTTCACCACCAGTAATAAAGAGACAGCGAACAAGAGTGATGTTCTGTTCCTTGCGGTCAAGCCACATATCATTCCCTTCGTTTTGGATGAGATCGGGCCAGACATCGAAGACCGTCATCTCATTGTGTCCTGTGCAGCAGGAGTGACGATCAGCTCCATAGAGAAGGTCAGAATACTCCTATTCCACGCCACACGGTGATGTAACAGATCCTGCCGGTTTGGTGAAGCAAAGCATTCAACAAAATAATAAATAAATGAGGAAATGTGAATGAGAAATAAATGAAAATATACACTAAATAAAATAAGTGATAAATATGTAAATACACTTTTATGTACACTACTGGTCAAAAGTTTGGGATCAGTAAGACTTGTTTTTTAAAAATTATGCTCATCAAGACTGCATTTATTTGATCAAAAATGCAGAGAAAAAAAGCAGTAATCTTGCTAAATGTTGTTACAGTATAAAATAATGGTTTCTATTTTAATATCCTCTAAAATATAATTTATTTCTGTGATGCAAAGCTGAATTTCCATCATCATTACTCCAGTATAAAGTGTCACATGATCCTTCAGAAATCATTCTAATATGCTGATTTATTATTAGAATTATCAATGTTGGCAACAGTTGTGCTGCCAAATATTTTTTTTGGAAACTGCGATACTTTTTTTATGATTCTTTGATTAATAAAAAGTAAAAAAAAACAAACAAAAAAAACAGAATTAATTCAAAATATAAATATTTTCTAACAATATAAATCTTTGCTATCACTTCTTAATAATTTAACAAAGTAAAAATTGTAAAAAACTTTTTAAAAAGTCACAGATTCCAAAAAAATATTAAGCAGCACAACAGTGTCCAGCACTGATAATAAATCAGTATATTAGAATGATTTCTGAAGGATCATGTGACACTGAAGACTGGATCAATGATGCTGAAAATTCAGCTTTGCATCACAGGAATAAATTAGATTTTAATGTATATTAAAATAGAAAAACTAAATTTTACATCATAATAATATTTCACAATATTAAATTTTTCCTGTATTTTTGATCAAATAAATGCAGCCTTGATGAGCAGAAGAAATATTAAGCAGCACAACAGTGTCCAGCACTGATAATAAATCAGTATATTAGAATGATTTCTGAAGGATCATGTGACACTGAAGACTGGATCAATGATGCTGAAAATTCAGCTTTGCATCACAGGAATAAATTAGATTTTAATGTATATTAAAATAGAAAAACTTAATTTTACATCATAATAATATTTCAAAATATTAAATTTTTCCTGTATTTTTGATCAAATAAATGCAGCCTTGATGAGCAGAAGAAACTCCTTTAAAAAACATAAAAAATCGTTCTGATCCCAAACTTTTGACCGGTAGTGTATGTATTTAATATTCACTTTTTTTTTTTGGTAAGTACATATTTATTTACACCTCCAGTCAAACTTTGAGGTTGGTAGGATTTTTTAAATGCTTTTACTCTAATGTTTTTATTACAGTTAAAAAAAACTGCATTCTATTTGCATATATATTTTAAAATGTAATTTATTCCTGCGATGCAAAGCTGAATTTTCAGTGTCATTGCTCCAGTCTTCAGTGTCACATGAAAATTCAGCTTTGCATCGCAGGAATAAATTACATTTTAAAACCTATTCAAATAGAAACAGTTATTTTAAATATTACAATATTACTGTTTTACTGTGTTTATAATTAAATCAATGTAAATGTTTTTTAATGGAAATTCAACAATTATTATTTATATATTGAGAATTCTTCTAGTAATGCCTGTTTTTTAACACGGCAGTGCAAATGAAAGGTACTTCATTTGATTATTTTCTCTTTTTTATTTTAACTTGGATGCAAATCAGGTTATTCATAACAGATTAATAATTTTTACATCGGTGCAAAAAACAGCTTCAAATTATGCAAAACTTGATTGAAAAATAAAAGGCTCAAAACAGTACAACCAATATTAAAGGGGTCATATGATGTTGCTAAAAAGAACATTATTTTGTGTATTTGGTGTAATGAAATGTGTTTATGCGGTTTAAGTTTCAAAAAACACATTATTTTCTACATGCTGTACATTATTGTTTATCCTCTGTGCCCCGCCTTTCTGAAACACGTCGATTTTTACAAAGCTCATCGGTCTGAAAAGCAAGGTGTGCTCTGATTGGCCAGCTATCCAGTGCGTTGTGATTGGCCGAATACCTCAAGCGTGTGACGGAAATGTTACGCCCCTCACCATACTGTGATGCCCTGTGGCTTCTTTCTTTGCATGAACATTTGGGAGGTGTTATGCAAATCTTCCCACATAGTGACGTAGACATGTGAGGGCGTGTTAGAACAAGGCATTTTAGGAGGGCGTGGACGAGTCTTAACTTTTATAAAGAATATCTCTTTGGGTTTGAGACTTTAGTCTTTGCAACTTTAGGGATCTTATCTATTCATGAACAGCTTGTAACACTCCAAAGAGAAAGGAAAACCTGAAATCGCATCATATGACCCCTTTAATACAGATTCTGCACTCTTAATTCTAAATGGATGAGCCACATTATATATGCACACCTGTGATCGCACATCAGTTAAATTATATATCAGCTCATAGCTTCTTATATTTGCAGAAATTGCTGCAGTACCGCCCCGCACCTAAAGTAATCCGCTGTATGACGAATACTCCAGTGGTGGTGCGTGAAGGGGCCACGGTGTACGCCACAGGCACCCATGCAGAGGTGGAGGACGGGAAGCTCCTGGAGCAGCTAATGGCCAGTGTGGGCTACTGCACAGAGGTGGAGGAGGACCTGATTGATGCCGTCACTGGCCTTAGTGGCAGCGGCCCAGCCTATGTAAGCGAAAACCAATGAATATATGGGAGTTTAAACAACCATTGTGCTCCTTGTAGCTTCCTTTGTACATCCACCTCTCACTTCTTTATATATATCTGTATATATCTTTTTATCTTAGGCATTCCTAGCTGTCGACGCTCTCGCTGATGGAGGGGTGAAGATGGGACTCCCCAGAAGACTAGCTGTGCGACTGGGAGCTCAGGCCCTTCTTGTTAGTGCATGACAATCTCTGAAATGTTTCTGATATTGATAGTCTGATGATTCTCTGTGTCTGAGATTTACAGTACAATGATGTTTTTTTGCAAGGGGGCGGCAAAAATGCTCCTGGAGTCTGAGCAACACCCCGGACAGTTGAAAGACAACGTGGCTTCACCTGGAGGTGCTACGATCCACGCTTTGCATGTCATGGAAAGTGGCGGCTTCCGCAGCCTCCTGATCAATGCTGTGGAGGCATCATGCATTAGAACAAGGTACAGCAGGGAAAAAAATAAGTTGATCGAATTTCAGATTAGTGATTTTTAGCTAGTGTTCATCTACCCTTCATCATAATTCACAATTTATTAAGTCATATTCCTTGAAAATGACTTGATAAGCATAGTTTTGTTTCCCATTTTCACATATTTTCTATAGAAACAGGAAGATAAGGCAGGATATATTGAAGTGGGCTTGTGATTATTCAGCTCAATCGAGTTGAATGTTGATTAAGTTCAGTTCAATTCAATTACAGTGTCAATGTTGCAAAGTTAGTGTCATTATCCAGGTCAGTTCTCATCCAGTAGTGTCAGTGAAGTCTGAATTCTGAATATTAGGTATCTTTACTATGTACTGACATCAAAACAGTTAAATTGTCAGTTACACTACTTATTGTGTTCATGTTTTATTTTAAAACACATTTGCTGCTATTTTTATATACAATTTCAATATTGATTTGCTCATTTACTTACTTATTTTAATCTATTTCATATGTATTTGTTTTATTCTAATTATTTATTTTATTACATAATACATTTTTTTCAATTAAATTTGTACTTTTTTATTTTAATGCAAATGTATATAATATTTAAAGACACTTAATATAAAGTGGGTCTGTTTATCTGAATCATTTTTAAATGTTTACCTTCATGTAGTCGTCTGCAGACATGGATGTCTAGCAGCAAAGCTCCTATTTGATGGGCTCTTTAAACAGTTTTGTCTTCCAGAAGGACATTGCTCACTCATGCTCACTCTTTTTGGCAGGGAGCTTCAGCACTTGGCTGACCAGGAGAAGATTTCTCCCGCTGCCATAAAGAAGACAACTCTGGACAAGGTGCTTCAGCAGCCGGGTGGGACGACAGCAGGGGTCGGTGTTAGGACCGGACTCAATCTCTTTAACAGCAGCACCTCCAAACACAAGAAAAACTGAACCTCATCAGCACAACATCTGGTTGAAGGATGAAACCACTCCAGGAATTGCAGATGAGACACTAAAATACCAAAAAATGTTTTAAATTGTTCTCATAAACTGGTTAGTGAGTTTTTTTGTATAACCTGTACGGTGCGTTCTCTTCATTTTCTATATTGGGGTTTTGCATTATGCTGGTTTGGACTAACTCTAAGCAATAGTATCTCTATTGCTGTAAAGATTTATTAATCTATGTCTGATATAGTCAGATCATGCTGTATTTTGCAAAGTGTATCGGGGCTGACTTGAATAATAATTAAAGCATTTATAGTAGGATTTCTCATTTTGAAGTTGACCTTTTTCCCCCTTTATTTAAATAAATTCTTACATTTAATATTTGCTTTTTATTTTTCTTCTGGACAGTTTATAAACTCTTAGTACTGTTCCGTATTTCTGTGTACTCCAACTAGAAAAAAAAAAAACATTTTCTAATTGATTGGCCATTAGGTTATTTGAAGCATTTTTTTTTTATATAGCAAACCAGGCTTTTAACAGCTCTCCTGTATCTGTTCCATCAGCCAGTCAGTTTTGTGGCCCCTAGAGAGATTAGATGATATTTATTTGAAAATAACATGACCGCTTGAATCAAAGATGGCAGATTTGCATACAATTCCCATTCATTCATTTATTTATAAAGGTTAATCTTCCACTTCAGTTCCTGTGAGAGGATCTATCGAGGTGTAACCCTGCAGAGCAAACACTTACATTCATTACGATTTGGAGTCCAAGATATCTGAATATAGTGCACTATTGGGCGATTCAAATGTACCTCACTTATTTAGTATATGATGCCCAAGAGCTGATGATAATCAGGTGCAGGTAATCTACTAACAACACAGGCGCAAAATGGGTTAAGACATGCTTTTCTGTGTGGTAAATAATGGCACAAATACCATTAAATTGACTACCAGAAACCTTAGTACTTACTACTTAGTAAATCACTTTGCATGATTTATTTAATTGCTCTCCTCCCATAAATGTTGCGTCTGAAAGGCAAACTCTTACAAATGCATATGCATTAAGGTCAGCTGCAAAAATAATTGCGTCCACCTTTCATGGCTAATGTTCATGGAAAAAAATAATGCCATATGTCTTTGAAACAAAAAAGCATGTTGAATTTTTTTTTAATGATGATGAAGTCAAGTAGCTTCGAAAGAGATGAGTTTTCAGCTGTCGCTTGAAAATTGTCAGGGATTCAGCATTCCGGATAGGGGTGGGAAGATCGTTCCACCAGCCAGGAGTGGTGAACGAGAATGTTCTGGAAAGTGATTTTGAGCCTCTCTGTGATGGTACCACGAGGCGTCGCTCACTAGCGGATCTCAGACTTCTGGAGGGGGTGTAAATTCGTAGTAGTGAGTGGAAGTAGGCGGGTGCTGAGCCTGTGGCTGTTCTATATGCAAGCATCAATGTCTTGAACTTGATTCGGGCCGCAACCGGTAGCCAGTGCAAGGAGATAAAGAGAGGTGTAACATGGGCTCTTTTGGGCTCGTTGAAGACCAGTCGTGCCGCTGCATTCTGAATCATTTGTAGAGGTTTGATTGTGCTTGATGGGAGTCCAGCCAGAAGAGCATTGCAGTAGTCCAGCCTAGAGATGACAAGGGCCTGGACAAGAAGTTGTGCAGCATGCTCCGTTAGAAAGTGCCTGGTCTTTCTGATGTTGTGCAATGCAAACCTGCGAGATCGAGAATAAACTTCCTGTTTGGCCAAATTAATATGAGCTATTCTGTGTCTTAAGACAAGTTAAGTTAGAACAAGTTCAATAAAACATCTTTATTGTATTTCTACGGTAGAGGAGAATAGCCAAACCAAAAAGAAACAAAGAAAACACAATGTAACGTTCGTGAAACCACATATGCACGGATTCCTTTTTGCATGAGTAATTTATGATATATTAATGCAGAACAGAACATTTTTATTCGCAAACATGTCTGTATTTGTACAAATCGCTGGACAATCATTTAATCCCGAATTCCACAGACTCAAATTGAAAGGCATTTGTTTGTGGTTAGTAAGATACATGTATAAAATTATGCAGTACATGGATAATTGTGCGTGCATCTATTAATCATGTTGAGTCTAATTTCATCCCATACATAGACTGTATAAAAACAGGTCAGAACTGAATTAAAATCAATAACCAGCTCCTGGCGAGCGGGTCCGTGCCGCCAGACCGACAGGTGGCGCTGATGGTTCATCTTCCTGCGCCTCAGGCTGTGTTTAAAGAGGAAGGCATGGCGTCGCGACTCTTCACAAACAGTTGCAGGTGAAGATATTAATATTTCGGGCTGCGGTATCAGCTCAGACATGTTTTCTGGTAAGATCTTTCTGCTGTTGTTTTCGGATGTGTGTGTCGTTGCCGCATTATTCGTGTGGATTATTGGAGAAATATACTAACTGCATTTAGCAGGCAACTCCTCCCTTATGTTTTTGACTATATTATACAGCATTTTTAACGTTTGAATATCTAGAACATTTTTATTCGCAAACATGTCTGTATTTGTACAAATCGCTGGACAATCATTTAATCCCGAATTCCACAGACTCAAATTGAAAGGCATTTGTTTGTGGTTAGTAAGATACATGTATAAAATTATGCAGTACATGGATAATTGTGCGTGCATCTATTAATCATGTTGAGTCTAATTTCATCCCATACATAGACTGTATAAAAACAGGTCAGAACTGAATTAAAATCAATAACCAGCTCCTGGCGAGCGGGTCCGTGCCGCCAGACCGACAGGTGGCGCTGATGGTTCATCTTCCTGCGCCTCAGGCTGTGTTTAAAGAGGAAGGCATGGCGTCGCGACTCTTCACAAACAGTTGCAGGTGAAGATATTAATATTTCGGGCTGCGGTATCAGCTCAGACATGTTTTCTGGTAAGATCTTTCTGCTGTTGTTTTCGGATGTGTGTGTCGTTGCCGCATTATTCGTGTGGATTATTGGAGAAATATACTAACTGCATTTAGCAGGCAACTCCTCCCTTATGTTTTTGACTATATTATACAGCATTTTTAACGTTTGAATATCTAATACTCTTTATATTTACACCACACCAACATCATTAATCATTATATCATTTAGATTTGTAAGAATAAATATCAATAACAGGAATGGTATGACCTGAACTGGATTCACGTTTGGTTTGACCGGATGTTTATGCATGTTTATTTTTTACTTCCAAGTATTTTCTGACATTGTTGAGTTTAATATAATACTTGCTGTCGTTGTTGTGGATTATATTGATGTTGGTATAGTAAAGTTACATGTTACTGTATTTTGTTTCATTTAGATACTGTTTAATTTTATAGTAGAGGATGTTTAATATTAGACTGTTTAATTGTTAGTTGAATATGTGTAATTATGTATTTTAGTACTGTAGTATTGTTATAACGTGTTATTTAATGTTATAATAAAATAATAAATATAAAGTATGTTTTTAACATACTCTTTGTATTAATATCTTCCTTGAGTAATTTACCAAAAAATATGGTCTGAGTTTTTTCTGTTTAACATGATTTAGTTTTAATTTTTCATCATTTGCAAACACACACAGACAGACAGACACAGACAGACAGACAGACAGACAGACAGACACACACACAGACAGACA
>NW_015505620.1:444586-444931 GCF_001515645.1 Sinocyclocheilus grahami
GCACACACAGACGGACAGACAGACACACACAGAGACACAGACAGACACACACACACACAGACGGACAGACAGACACACAGACGGACAGACAGACACACAGACACACAGACACACAGACAGACACACAGACACACAGACAGACAGACACACACACACACACACACACACACACACACACAGAGACAGACACAGACAGACACACACAGACAGACAGACAGACCCACACACACAGAGAGACAGACAGACAGACACGCATACACACAGACAGACAGACAGACCCTCACACACACACACACACACACACAGAGACAGACAGACAGACAGACACACACACACACACACACA
>NW_015505620.1:445044-464813 GCF_001515645.1 Sinocyclocheilus grahami
AGACAGACAGACAGACAGACACACAGACAGACAGACAGACACACACACACACACACACAGACAGACAGACCCACACAGAGACAGACACACACACAGAGACACAGACAGACAGACAGACACACACACACATTCCATTCAGCCTTTCAAATAATATGAGGTCAAAAGCCTACATGCATATTTATTATACAAGGATTCAAAACTGCTGTTTTTTGTGGTGTATAGGATGTTGCATTACTTGAACTCATTTTTATGCTCTTCTCATATGTTCTGTCAGCCTGATTGAGTGTCGAGATGGAAATAATGGCAGTGAATCTGCTGGCCACCTCTCCGTCCACCTCCACGCTCCCTCCGTCTCCCTCTGTGGAGGACTCTGCTTTCCCACTGTCGTCTCTGGACAGCGAGGACTATGTGTTTGTGGAAGCGCGGCATCCCAACAAAGTGCTGGAAGGCTTGAACAGCTTACGGCTCAATAAAGCTTTCTGCGATGTGACTCTGTGCTGCGGAGGCCAGGAGTTTCCCTGCCACCGTATTGTACTGGCCTCCTTCAGCTCTTATTTTCAGGTAATAATCACGGTTTCTGTTAGTGCTGGGCGGTATACCGGTTCATACCGAATACCAGTTTTTATTTTTGTTATGATATGAATTTTTAAAATACCGCAATACGCCGTATGTCGCTTAAACAACGTTCGGAACGCGACACTGTTTGAAAGGGGTCCCTTTTCACTGTTGCACTGTGGTGAGGGAGCAGCTGCATGTGTTACTAAGCGTGAAAGTTCAGAAACTGAAGCTGTAGAACTAATAGAACGTGAGGACACAGAAGAACTCATCCACAATATCCACACTGACCGCCACAAATATCTAAATTTTTGGTCATACCGCCCAGCACTAGTTTCTGTCAAAAGGCTGCCTAATAGGAAGGAACAGTCCTTGACCTAAATAATAGCCAGTGCTAAACTTGGCAGAACTATATCCGATATTTTCATATAATTTTGTTTTCCCATGTAACATGAGTGCTCTATAATATGCAAAATTCTGCATATTTCCCCTAGAATCAACACAGAAAAGAAAAAGTTAAGCAATCCTTTGTTTTTTACAGGCTATTTGTTCAAACCCTGCAAAAAAGTTCCCAAAACACCCTTTTATATCAGTGGATTAAAATAAATAAATATATATATATATATTTTAATCTAAAATGCAACAAAACCTAAAATGCAAAACTGATTTTATATATACATGGGTCAAAGACATTAAGTCATTAATGAATGTCCGCATCAAAATACATTTACAAAAGTGATTTTATGTCCATAGAAAGCACATTAAATGTAAGTAAAGTGTCTACTTTTAAGGTTTCAGATAAGTTTTTGGAGAATAAAATGTCAAAATGTGTTTGAAATAATGTTACATTGTCATTCAGTGTGACACAATATTTATCTAAAAATTCAAACAACATGCTTATTCGGACTTGTACATATTAAAATATATATAAAAAATAAGGACGCATATTAAATTTGATGGTGTTTTAAATGAGTAAAACATTCTTACTGACAAATGGGCAAAACCTAGGATAGTGGCACATTTAAAAAATGTACAATTACAATTAATTAGTATTTGGGGTGAAAGTTATTAGTCTTTTAATATGTCATAAATAGATTTTTGGTGTAAATATGCCTGACAAGATTGTTACACAATGACATTTTAGTGGGTCTCTTCTGTAAATCAGGGGAAAATGTATGCAATTAAATTTAACAGAAAATGTTAAAATTTTTATTTGGGGAAAAACAACAACAATTTAAAGCAGTGTTATACTTATTGTTTTTATGCTTAAACCCTTTTTCATCTTTGACCCACATACGTATTTTAATCTAAAATGCAAATCTGATTTTGAGATTCCTGCTAATATAGATGAGTAAAGTTTAAAAAAATTAGTAAAAAAAAACTTCCATTATTGTATCTATTAAATTATTAATATACATCTAATACATATACTGTTCTTCATGGATCAATAACTCCCTAATCGATGCTTAAAGTTGTGGTGTTTTGCTGGCACAGGCCATGTTCTCCACCGACCTGATGGAGTCTCGTCAGGAGCGGGTGGCCATCAACGGAGTGGAGCCCCAGATGATTGGCATGCTGGTGAGCTACGCCTACACGGCGGAGGTGGTGATCTCCAAGGCTAACGTGCAGGCGCTCCTGGCGGCCGCCAATCTGCTGGACGTGATGGCGGTGCGGGAGGCCTGCTGCAGGTTCATGGAGCGCCAGATGGACGAGATGAACTGTGTGGGCATTCACTGCTTCGCCGAGGCGCACTCGTGCCGAGAGCTGGAGCGGCACAGCATGGAATACATCCAGCAGCACTTCAGCACCGTTTGCCAACAGGTGAACTTGACCGCAGGAGCGTTACACTTCAGATGAGCTCTTAAAGGGATGCTCAGTTACCAGAGCAGGGCCTTGTCAGGGTCACAATTGAACTTTTTGCGTCAACGGGCAATATTTGACCCGTGGAAGTTATTTCCTGGGGCACTTTTACAATTGTAAATGCAACTTTTTATAATTATACTATTAAATGTATCTGTGTTTTACATGAAATATCTATATTTAATCAATTCATTCATTCAAATTAGCAACCTGTTTGATCAACATCTGACATGGCATTTATGTGTATTTACACAGACTGTTTAATGCTGCTCAAAGGTGATATAAATGGATTTACACAACAGTTGCATGATGTTATGAGATTTATGCAATTTTAAGTAGCCTACAGAGAGCATCTGAATTATACATTTAAAATAACAGGAACTCTTAATAGGCTAGGGCTGCAATATTATGACGATCATAATTGTTGATTATTGTATAAAGATTATTACATAATATATTAACTGACGGAATACATTACAAAAGTCATATTCTTTTATCTAAATTCCTCTGATTGGCCATTGCATTCACATGCTCTGCAGATACATGTGTGATTGATTATAATGCTCAATGCAGCAAAAACAATGCGTTAAAAAAATCTTTACTGCAACCTGAGCAGATCTAAATGTAATATCGCAATCGACATATTTATTTTCACATTTCACTTTATTTAACTGTACAGTGTGGTGCCTCTGCAGGTTTTGGAAAGCAGGGGTGGTTTTCGGAAAGGTTTGATTTTATTTTCTTCTTTATCAGTGTAATAAGGAGTGTAATATTTGACCAGCAGTATCTGTACTTTCACTTAAGTAATGGACCTGTGTACTTTGTCTGCCTCTGCACACGTGTCATCCATGTGATCTAAAAGAAAACGTGATTCATCAGACCAGGCAACCTTCTTCCGGTTCTAATGCTCATGTTCCCATTGTAGGCTCTTTTGTAGGGGTCATCATGGGCACTCTGACCAGTTTGTGGCTACGCAGCCCCATACACAGCAAACTGTGATGCACTGTGTCTTTTGACACCTTTCTATAATGGCTAGCATTAAGTTTGTCAGCAATTTGTGTGTGATCAGACCAGTCGGGCTAGCCTTTGCTCCCCACATGCATCAATGAGCTATGCGTGTCTATGACCCTGGCACCGGTTAACACCGGTTATCCTTCTTTGCACCACTTTTGGTAGGTACTAACCACTGTATATTGGGAACACCCCACAAGACTTCTTGTTTTGGAGATGCTGTGACCCAGTCGTCTAGCCATCACTATTCGCCACTTGTCAGAGTCACGCAGATCTTGTCCCTTGCCCATTTAGTAAAGTATTCTAAGCTACTTGCCATATATTCAGACCTGTAGATTGTTAGATTTATTTTTTTGTGTGGAAAAGGGACTTAAATTGTTACAACGTTGCATTTTCTTCTTTGTTCGGTTTGCTTTGACAACATTTCAATGCCAAAATGTATTTACACAAGTCATATGTGAGTAAAACTGTCCTCTCATTGGTCAGAGCTGTGGAACTGTGGTAATGTTGCATATAGCGTCATCAATCCAAAAATTTGCGCCATGGCTTTGTTGTTAATGTAGCCATTATTCCCACTCTAATTGAGGTTAGAGCCAGTTTTGAGATTGCCGATATATATATTTTTTTTGACAAAACCAATACAACCCATTATAAACGAGGCATTTGTAGCTTCCAGTGGGGACATAATTACGGATTATAATGACTTATACTGTCTTTTTACGCATTGCGTTGCATCGCGCCGCGTAAACATAAACCATGTCTGCATTTGTGATCGGAGAAATGACAAACAACAAGTGCTACTCTACACTGCTCAAAACTCGTGTTTGAATCATCAGTGGCAAATCCTTTAAATATGAAAATGTACTTACAGTCTGTGAGTCAGAACAGCTGGCATTGTAGTCTACTCTCCCAGGATCAGGAAACAGTCCTCCATAAAATGTGCTGCACACATCTGAATATTTGGGTTGAACTGTTCTGGAACAGTGTTGTAAATACAACTTAACCACTGATTTCTAGTCGTGTCCTCTTTTGGAAGACCAAACAAAGTAGTTTCGCTTTCACAACGAAGCACACAGCGTCTTCACGACATGGTGGCGGCGGCAACAATACTACAGCGAGAATCAAAGTTACGCCGCCGCCTTTGCGTGAACATTTGGGCGCCGTTATGCAAATCTTCCCACATAGTGAGGTAGACATGTGGAGGCATGTTAGAACGAGGCGTTTTAGGACGGCGTGGTTAACTCTTAACTTTTATAAAGAATATCTCTTTGGGTTTGAGACTTTAGTCTTTGCGACTTCAGGGATCTTATCTATTCACGAACAGCTTGTAACACTCCAAAGAGAAAAGAAAACTTGAAATCGCATCATATGACCCCTTTAATGTTAAGCACACTTGCTTTATAACCTCACGCCTCTATTCTTCTGACGGAAAGGGTGCAACTTTCTATTTTCATCAAGGGCATACTGCGAATTTCCTTTTTCTTTTATCAGTTTCTCAATCGCTGGCAAAGCCTCTCTTTTTCTTTCTCTCTGTTTCGCTGTGTTCTATTCGGTTCCTTGGAGGAACTGACTGACCTGATTCTATCCAGAGTGACATCACAGCTGTAGAAAGAAGCCTGTGTACCTGACAGAAGTACACACACACACACACACACACACCATGTGATGCCCATGGGCCTCCATACAACTCTTAATTCTGTAATTTTGACCTGAGACTTTAGTCTTTGCGACTTCAGGGATCTTATCTATTCACGAACAGCTTGTAACACTCCAAAGAGAAAAGAAAACTTGAAATCGCATCATATGACCCCTTTAATGGCTTAAAGTGGTGGAAAATACATATATTCTAACATCACTTAAAGCACCTTTACTACTGTATCCTCTAGTGTAGTTATTTCTATCATCTGTGTAAGCAGACAAGAGCACTTGACGAACATTATTAGTGAAGAGAAAAAAAAAAAAAAAAAACAGTGTGATTTGTGGAAATTCTCTCTGGAGTGTTCAGTTTTAATAAGATGTGATGTGGTAATTTCAGCCTTGATTCTCTTAACTCTAAATGTTCATGACATGAGGTTTCTAAGTGTCCTTGTTCATTATACTATGCACTTATGCCTTCTTTCTCTTCTATTTCACCTCATCAGGAGGAGTTTCTGTCTCTTTGTGCCGATAAACTGACTGAGATCATTTCCAGTGACCATCTGAACGTGCCAAAAGAGGAGACGGTGTTTGAGGCGGCTGTTGTCTGGCTGGAGAAGAACTCCTCACGCAGACAGAGCTTCGAGAAGGTAACCTCTTTATGTATTCAGGAAGAGACCCAACTGATTCTAATTCTCCATTGATGCACTCTAGTAATGCTCTATCACTTATGCTGCGGTCACAACTAGACATTTTGAACACACAGAATTTCTTAAGACATGATATAACGTCACACTCTGCTGCATCTTTTTTTATAACATAAACTCAACATCGCAAACAATGCGAAATCCAAAATGTAGAAATATGCAATCTACTCCACTTTCCTGCAATGCTATACAAATCTGCAGCTTTATAGCTTGTGTTCTTTCAGTTCCGCTAAGAAGTCACGCTGTGAAGTATCAGTTTTCAGACCTTTTCGTAGAGTACAGTTTAGCTATTATTTAACGTAGTCGATGTGCTTTATGTATGCATGTTGATCAATGTTGATATGTGAATAAAAACCTAAATTAAATCTGTTCATTATGTAAAGTGTCTCTTCAGAAGACTTTGACTATAAGACTAAGACTTGCGATGTAATAGACATTTCCATTGCGTTTAAAGTCTAAGGTTGCAGCTAGGCGAAATAACATTTCCCTTATCATTTTATTGTGTTAGTCCTGGTTAGACACTGTGTTAGCAAGCTCCACGTATTGGTGGTTTTTTGAGTGGTGTTTCCATGGGAGGTTTGTACTATGATCTCAGTAGAGTGGGTGGTGATGGAGCTCCAGCAGATGTCTGGGATTAGCCGCCTTTATGCATTTTGATTAACTAAGCCTGCGAAAGTCTCTTCACAGGGATGTGCGAGAAGCGAAAATCTAGCCCTGGGATCGGATTGCGGTGTTTACATATCATTGTTGCTATGCAGTTATTTAAAGACTAGACCTAAATTACAGCTCTTGAGAAAAGCTCATTGCAAATCTCATGGGAATGTAAAGCAGTTCTGAATGAACAGGATTGATTTTAAGTTGCGATCAGTAGCGTTTGCTAAGACAAGTGTCATTATCACTATTACTCATAATTTGGTTTAAAGGGATAGTTCACCCAGAAATTCAAAATGTGTTATCATACCCTCATGTCGCTTCAAACCTTGAGAGATTTTTGTCCCTTCGTTGAAATCCATCAAAATTTTTATGCTTTAAAAAATTCATAAACGCATTGGAAAAGTAGTTCATATGAGTTGAGTGGTTTAATTCAAGCGTTCCAAAGAGACCAGATTTTATTTATTTGTCAATTGATACATTTTTATTCACTTATCAAAATTAAATGTTATTTGATGCATTTTAATCAGATTTTGTGCAATATTGTGCTATATATTGCGTCTGGTTCATTCGTCACACAGGAAATCTAAAATGAAGTCAAACACATTGCATTATGGGAGACTGTATTCTATTGAGTATATGCTGGATTGTATCATGCACTGAAATGAATTTTTTACTGAAACTGAAATTAAAGTTTTCATTTAAATTTGTAAACCTTTTTAATGACACATTTGTACAATAAAAAGGAAGAGTTCATAGTCACTTATTGCCATTATTTAACCAAGCTATCCATAAAACAAACAAAACAAGCCCTATGATTTACTAAAATAACGCATATTAAATATATATATAGATTACACTTTAAATAAAACATTTGCAACAGAAACCGTCCAAACGGTGACTCATTTTGCGAAGCGATTGGTTCAGTTCATTTAAAGTGCCCCTATTATGCCATTTCCAATAGTGCCTTTCATGCAGTGTGTAATGTAGCTGTATGTGAATGTAAGCAAAGTTGGCAGTCAATGGGCAAAGTTGTAAAGTCGAAAATGCACGATAAATTAAGCGTTAGTGTTAGTTTTGGCTGGTCACGTGAGTCAAGCTTGCATCAGCTGATTCTCAGCTGATCACATCTACCTATAGGAATACGACACCTATTGCAGCATTCCTATATAAGCTCTATTCAGTATTATTCAGCAGCTTTTCAGCTTGCTCCAGAGCAAATTACCCTCCTCCATCCCCAGCTCCTCCTTTCGCCACAGTCAGGACTTGACTTTCTGATATTCCTTGCTAATCAGACTCCTTTATCTTGAATAAAGTGTTACACTTAAATATCATTAAGTACATTAATGATATCTGCCTTGTTCTGTTCTGTTAACCCTAGGGGGGTTATTATTGCTGCTCTCCCTGCTCATTCATGACAGGCTGCATGGATGGGCAGGGAGGTTTTTGCCCAGAACAGAACCATACCACCAAACTTTATGCTAAGTATCTATCATTTTGACAATAGTGGTCCTGACAGAAATAAAGTTATTGTCTCCCAAAATAAAGAATCGACTCTCTACAGCCTAAACAAGTCGTTAGTTCGAATCCCACTTCTGTTACGGCTGCATGTCACAGGGTAAGACATTTGCATAATTCCCGCCTATGTTCTACGTTGTCCGGCAGCAAACAACTTGACCCCGCCCACAAACACGTCATTTTACTGACGACTGCTTCTCTAATCTCAGGGAGTTCAACGCGGGATTCACTAAATGCTTGCTGTTGAGAGATGGATCAGTATCCTGTTTATTTGGACCGGCTGACTCCACTGGATCACAAGTATGATAAATAATAGATATTTGCATTTTTTTAATCAAAATACAGAACTATGGAAACGGCTGTATCATTTCCGACACCCGCTGTACGCCGTAGACCAATCACACCAGACTAGGCCATCTGACCAATCAGAGCAGAGCAGGCTCACGGAAAGGAGTGGTTTAGAGAGATTGAATCTTAAAACTTCTTTGAACGAAACGTTTGAGAATCGCTGGAAACTGAGGTGATATTAAATGCATATTTTGAGAAAACGAAAGCGTTCTTTGACCTTGCATGCATGTAATGCTATTGTAGGAGACTCCCAAAACAATATTAGGAACCTTAAAAATGGCATAATTGGGGCACTTTAAAGTTTCTCCCATCACTAGGTTCTAGAGCACATCAGGCTGCCCCTTATCAGTCCGTACTACATTCACGACGTCATCGAGACTCTGGACGTTGTGAAGGAATCGATCAAGTGCCAGAAGCTGATCTCTGAAGCCAAGGACTATTTACTACTGCAGGACCGCAGAGGAGAGCTGTACGGCCCCCGAGCTCGACCTCGACGCGCAACAGGTGACCACAGTCCCTAAACCTGTCCTGCTATAACAGCTTCCTAAGTCGGGCTTTTTTGTCATTGTTATAAGACCGATAGCTGAGCTAAAGTTACTGAATGCAGTTTGTCACCATTGAGAAAGTGAGCGATAAGTATGAGAACAATTAATATTTAAAGGGATAGTTCACCCTTTATCTGCTTTCCCCCAGGGCATCCAAGATGTAGGTGACTGTTTCTTCAGTAGAACACAAACGAAGATTTTTGAACTCAAACCGTTGCAGTCTGTCAGTCACCACAATGTCCAACATCCGACGCGTGTACGTGCTCTGGCATAGTAGACATAGATATATATAAGTAGATTCCCACAGCCCATAGAAACAGTCACTAATGAGGCATCTACGTATATATATATCTATGTCTACTATGCCAGAGCACGTACACGCGTCGGATGTTGGACATTGTGGTGACTGACAGACTGCAACGGTTTGAGTTCAAAAATCTTCGTTTGTGTTCTACTGAAGAAACAGTCACCTACATCTTGGATGCCCTGGGGGTAAGCAGATAAAGGGTGAACTATCCCTTTAAATATTAATTGTTCTCATACTTATCGCTCACTTTCTCAATGGTGACAAACTGCATTCAGTAACTTTAGCTCAGCTATCGGTCTTATAACAATGACAAAAAAGCCCGACTTAGGAAGCTGTTATAGCAGGACAGGTTTAGGGACTGTGGTCACCTGTTGCGCGTCGAGGTCGAGCTCGGGGGCCGTACAGCTCTCCTCTGCGGTCCTGCAGTAGTAAATAGTCCTTGGCTTCAGAGATCAGCTTCTGGCACTTGATCGATTCCTTCACAACGTCCAGAGTCTCGATGACGTCGTGAATGTAGTACGGACTGATAAGGGGCAGCCTGATGTGCTCTAGAACCTAGTGAATGGCCAGTCAAACGTTTTGATGCATTTAATCATTAGTACTACTTTCCACATTTAGAACGGTCATAGAAACTTTATTAAGTGTTCACGATAACCCTGCTCTGTGATAAATGTCAGAACTCTTATATTTGCTCTTGACATTCTCTCAGCCAACATCATGAGGTGCATCCTGGGATGCTTTCATCTGGAACAAGCACAGTGTCTTCTTGATGAGTGTAATCATCCAGTGGCTGCTGTGTGTTTGTCTCTGTCAGGCACGGCTGAGGTGATTGTGACCGTCGGAGGCGAGGATGATAAGGTTGTGCTGCGCAGCGTGGAGAGTTTCGATCCCCTCACCAGCCAGTGGAAGAGTCTGGCCTGCCTGCCCTTCGCTGTGAGCAAACACGGCTTAGTCGTGTCTGGTGAGTGTGTTAAAGGATGTGACATTGCTGTCAACTTCCTGAGTCAATTGCTCAGTGATGGTTAGTTGATAGCTAGGGCTGGGCGGTATATTAAATATTCATGCGTTTGTCATGATTTTGCTGTTTTCAGGCTCCATGCTGTATTTGGCTGGCGGTGAGTTTCCAGACGGCTCGGCCAGTCGAGAGATGTGGCGCTACGACCCGTGCTTTGACTCCTGGTCCGAGATGGCACCCATGAACGTGGCGAGATCAGAACTGGGTAATGGCCACCAAATTTGTACAAACGTATACAAAAGAGCAGGTGGTTTATGCTGCGTTCAGTTCAGCCCCAAAAGATGGGAAAGTGCAGTGGAGTGTTTACTTTGTTTCCAATGAGTCAAAGTTCCACGTAACTTGCAAGGAGACATTTTTTGTTGATTGTAGAACACCTGCAAAACTAATGATCGCATTCCCATTTTTTTTTTTTTTTTACATTTTCAAAATATCAGGCAATTGAATTTTTTCATGGTCACTTCCAACTCGGGGTGGAATGCAGCATCACACCCTGCCTTATTTCTTACCATTGTTTGGAAATAAAGAAGATACTGTTGTCCTGAAATGAACAAGAGTGTTCAAGAGTCCTGTCTTTTCAGGATTGGTGATGTTGGATGGATATGTGTTTGCTGTGGGCGGCTGGGAAGGCCGCTCTCGTCTGGACTCTGTTGAGTGTTATAATCCACAGACAAACACATGGCAGTTCATGGAATCGGTCAAGATGGCGGTCACTAGTCCAGCTGTGGTGGCGCTGGATGGATTACTCTATGTGACAGGTAGCAGACTTCCTCCAACTTAAGCTCCAGACACCGTTGTAGAATGAACATTTGATTCCAACTACATGGACAGCATGTGGCCTGATGTTTAACACAGAATGTAATGTAAATATAGACAATAAATGTCTAAAAGGCGCACTGGTTACACTGCCAATCAATGCTTGTAGTGCAGAAATAGCATACTCTTAAATATCTGAATTATTGGTAATGTATTAATATTTTGGGGTGCTGATACCACAAACAGTGCCTGTTTTACGTCACACTTGCTCACAAAATATTAACACTTTACAGCATTTGTAAGGTGAGAAAAGTATTGAATCATCCATTTATCGCCAAAAAACTGCCACTAAGACACGATTCCTATCTTCCTCTGAGCCTGGTTACAACTATTTGTTCAATTATCAGCTGATTTTCACATGTATGATTCTGAAGACATTTTATGCATAATTCAGATTTTAAGGTTAGAATAATGGTCCGTGACAGAAGAAAATGCAAATATTGCGCAGATGTTTTCTGCTACATCTGTGGGTGTTTTGCTACATCCAAACAGCATCAGAAAAGTATTTGAACTTATTTTTCAACTCCTTTGTTGATTGTAAGCAAAATTATACATTCTGAAAAGTTATTTTTGTCATTAAAGGGATACTCCACCCCAAAATGAAAAGTTTGTCATTAATCACTTACCCCCATGTCGTTCCAAAGCCGTAAACGCTTCGTTCGTCTTCGGAACACAATTTAAGATATTTTGGATGAAAACCGGGAGGCTTGTGACTGTCCCATTGACTGCCAAGTAACTTACACTGTCAAGGTCCAGAAAAGTATGAAAGACATAGTCAGAATAGTCCATCTGCCATCAGTGGTTCAATCTGAATTTCATGAAGCGATGAGAATACTTTTTGTACGCGAAGAAAACAAAAATAACTTTATTTTAGAACGCCATTTTAGAGAATATCCGCTGAACACAAGCAGCGTACACTCTTCTGTTTCAGCCGCGACACAAGGATGTGGTTTCAATGTGTATTTACGTTTTGATTTGAACGAAAACAGTGCATCCGTGTAGCGCAGAAGAGCGTACGCTGCTTGCGTTCAGCGCATATTCTCCAAAATGGCGCTACGGTGATGCGGAGAGACACAGAGGAGACGAATTGTTGAATAAAGTCGTTACTTTGGTTTTCTTCGCGTACAAAAAGTATTCTCGTCGCTTCATAACGTTACGGTTGAACCACTGATGGCAGATGGACTATTCTGACGATGTCTTTCATACTTTTCTGGACCTTGACAGTGTAAGTTACTTGGCAGTCAATGGGACACTCACAAGCCTCCCGGTTTTCATCCAAAATATCTTGAATTGTGTTCCGAAGACGAACAAAGCTTTTACGGGTTTGCAACGACATGGGGGTAAGTGAATTATGACAACATTTTCATTTTGGGGTGGAGTATCCCTTTAAAACTTTTGAACTTCGATTGCTGTTGATATTTTGATATGTAAAATTTTCGTTTTTATTTTGTGAAAAAACTACTTGATAGAAAGTTTTAACTCGGCATAATCAAAGTAGGTTATATTAGGTCGTTTTTGCAGAAATAGTTTTTCCAAGGGCTGTGTAATATTCCCTTTCTGAAACCACAGGAGGTGCCGTTTTAGAAGATGGCGACGGCACAAACTTGGCACAAGCGTACAACCCGAAAACATGCGTGTGGACAGAGGTGGCGCCCATGCAGATCGCCCGCTCTGGATCTGCTGCCTGCATCCTGAAGGGCAAAATATACATCATAGGTGAATATGGAGGCTTTTATTTCCCAAGCCATTTGAGTCTTATCCTGTAGAGCAGTGGATCACAGTTGTTCCTCTCTAGGCGGCTGGCACGCTTCCACCGAGAACACGGATAAGGTGGAGTGCTACGACCCTAAGACCAACAAGTGGACCATGTGTGCTCCCATGAAGGAGAGACGCTATCGACCCGGCGTGGCGGTGGTGGACGGAAAGATTTACGTTTTAGGAGGAGAAGAGGGATGGGACAGGTGAGAGATACTACACGTTTGTAGTCGCGCCATCTCATAGCTACGTTAAATATAGTTGCATAATGCCCATCTGCTGGCAGTTTTGACCCGTCCTCAAAGAACTTCACTATGTCAAGCTCTCAGTATCAGACATACATTTTAGAAAGACATTTGAGCTTTTCTATAGTAAACGTACAAATTTACTCACTGTGTTTATACTATGATTACATAGAGCAGCAATAAGCGCATGTGGGTTGACATGGCA
The DNA here is from genome assembly GCF_001515645.1 of Sinocyclocheilus grahami. NCBI lineage: Eukaryota > Metazoa > Chordata > Actinopteri > Cypriniformes > Cyprinidae > Sinocyclocheilus > Sinocyclocheilus grahami. Next base: position 458,215 of record NW_015505620.1, read on the forward strand.
ACCAGATACATAGCACTGCAAGTTCAACGCACAATAGCAGGCACACAAACACTTCATAGCCTATTTAGTCATTCTTACTGAAAATGGCCGATCATAGGGTCCTACGACACTCAGTCTGATGCCTGCTAGCTATGTCCGCTTTCTGTCCGTCGGGAGTTTCTGAGCAAGCTGACTTCCCCTGCAGGTATCATGACACTATAGAGCGGTACTGTGAAGAATCGGACAGCTGGGAGATCATCGGGGAAATGCCCACCAGCCGCAGCTGGCTGAGCTGTGTCTCGCTGCAGCTCAGGAAGGACACTCACGTGGGCAGCCATCCTGGCACTGCAACAGAGACGGAGTTTCCTGTGGACTGAGAGCACTAGGGCTCCACCTGCATCACTGCCGGCCGGGACGGAAGGCCAGGGGGCAGCTTTCAGAGCGCCCGGCTCCTCCACAGTTTCCGTGGGTTTTTTAAGAATGGAAAAGGTCTGACCTAAACACTGGAGGGTCTTCAGAAAACACTCATGCTTTCTCCAGTCCGGCCCACTGCCACGGTGCGAGGCTGGATGGATTGATGATATCTGTGGTGATTGTGAGTCTGTCTGTGTGTGTGAGCTCGAGTGTGCTGCCATCCCAGAGTCTCCACAGTATCAGTTCAATGTGATGTTCAAGTGACGTACAGGGTTCCTTCCATGCGCTGAGCACCTCATGATTGTGACTTCTAAACGTACTCCTTTGTTTTCTAACAAAGTGTTGTAGTGAAACGTTTTGTATAGTGATTTTTGTTGTTGTATTTATGAGAAGTTTTTTGTTGTACTGAGAGCTTTATGGAGTAATTAGCACAGATACACTGAAACATGTTAACTGAGTTTCTTTAAAGGGACAGTTCACCCAAAAAATGCTGTCATCATTTACGCACTCTCAGGTTGTTCCAAGCCTGTATGAGATTCTTCTGTTGAACATAAAATGTTGGTAACCAATTTCTGGTCCCTGTTGACTTCCATAATATGAAGAAAAGAAGTAGAATGAAAAAAAATAAATATGAGGACCAAAAACTGTTTGGTTATGAAGGTCATACAGGTTTGGAACAACTCGAGGGTGAGTAAATGATGAGAGAATTTTCTTTAGGGTGAACTATCTCTTTAAATCCGTAATTAGTCTTCGTATTGTGCACAGTATGTATGTATGTATACCAAAATGACCTTCTACATTTGCCAAAATGTTTAGTATATAACAGAGCACACTGCGCTGGGTACTGTATCCCACAATGCAACTTGATTGTCCTCAGTATGATTAATGAACCTAAATGAAAGCTGCAATTTTACCATCTTTTCTTGACTCGTTATTTGTTTGGTTTTCTTAGTTAAGACTTTTTTTTTAGTTAAGACACTGAGATAAAAAGGAAGAATAAATGATGATCAGTTTATGCATACATGTACAATGTGAATCAGATTGCTAAATTTATGGTTCATATTACAATCTGAAAGATTGGATTCATTCAGATATAATAATTAAAGGGGTAGTTCACCCAAAAATGAAAATTCTGTCATTAATTAGTGTTGTTCCAGACCCGTAAGACCTTCGTTCATCTTCCGAACACAATTTAAGATATTTGTGATGAAGTCTGAGGGCTCTCCGACCCTCCCATAGACAGCAAGGTAACTACCACGTTCAAGGTCCAGAAAAGTACCAAGATGATCGACAAAGGGAATATAAATGAAGGTCTTACGGGTTTGGAACAACACGAGGGCGCGTAATTAACGACAGAATTTGAATTTTTGGGTGAACTAACCCTATATATTTATATGTATTTGTGATATAGTATATCCCAACACCGATGCATTCTTTCTACACACAGTACTGTTGAGGTCAGCATGATGTTTTTTTTTTTTTAGTTTTTTTTTTATTCAGCAAGGGTGCAAAAAACGGATTAAAAAGTGACAGTTTTTGTTTCAAAAGATTTACATTTAAAAATGAACAGTTCTTTTGAACTTTCTATTCATGAAAGAATCCTGAAAAAAAGTCTCTTTTTTTTCCACAAATATGAAGCAGCACATTTTCAACATTGATGTTTCTTCAGCAGCAAATCAGCATATTAGAATGATATCTGAAGGATCATGTGACACTGAAGACGAGTGATGATGCTGAAACCAGCTTTACCATCAAAATTACATTTTAAAGTATATTAAAATAGAACATTTAAATTGTAATTTCACAATTTAATTCACAATCTGTGGTGGCGCCACACGCTCTCATCATGGTACTGTCGTGAACGCGCGTCCACAAGTGACGCAGTAGAGACGAAAATGTGGAATAAAGTCATTATTTTTGTTTTTTTTGCGCAAAAAAAGTATTCTCGTAGCTTCGTAACGTTACAGTTGAACCACTGATGTCACACGGACTTTGTCGATCATCTTGGTACTTTTTTCTGGACCTTGACCGTGGTAGTTACCTTGCTGTCTATGGGAGGGTCGGAGAGCCCTCAGACTTCATCACAAATATCTTAAATTGTGTTCGGAAGATGAACGAAGGTCTTACGGGTTTGGAACAACACGAGGGCGCGTAATTAATGACAGAATTTGAATTTTTGGGTGAACTAACCCTATTTATTTATATGTATTTGTGATATAGTATATCCCAACACCGATGCATTCTTTCTACACACAGTACTGTTGAGGTCAGCATGATGTTTTTTTTTTATTTTTTTATTTCTTATTCAGCAAGGGTGCAAAAAACGGATTAAAAAGTGACAGTTTTTGTTTCAAAAGATTTACATTTAAAAATAAACAGTTCTTTTGAACTTTCTATTCATGAAAGAATCCTGGAAAAAAGTCTCTTTTTTTTTCCACAAATATGAAGCAGCACATTTTCAACATTGATGTTTCTTCAGCAGCAAATCAGCATATTAGAATGATATCTGAAGGATCATGTGACACTGAAGACGAGTGATGATGCTGAAACCAGCTTTACCATCAAGATTACATTTTAAAGTATATTAAAATAGAACATTTAAATTGTAATTTCACAATTTAATTGTTGCTGTATTTTTAATCAAATAAATGCAGCCAGATTTTTTTTCAAAAACTGACCCCAAAATTTTTAACAGTAGTATACAATCACCAGCAAAGTGCATACTTGCAATATAATTATACAAAGAAGGATGCAGCAGATTATGTATCCTGGATACATAAGTATTTACGATGATTGCTTTATATAACTACTTCATAACTACTCTTTTAAATGTTCTAGCATGCCAAACGAATGAACTGAATTCTCATAATTAAAAAATATAAACTATAAAAACAGCTAATTTTTTTCTTTCCATAATATAAATATACATGTGCTCATCCAATGGCAAAGTGAAAAAAATGACAAGTAAACACTTCAAAAACTTAACATACACAAAACAAATCATAATTAAGAAACTAAATTTAGATGGTAAATGATAAACGAGGGAAAAACAAAACTGCAGATGTGCCGAAAAGTTCTCAGACCAGCAGTCTCTCGATGGCCATCTGCACCGACTGAATCTGAGGCTTGAGCTGAGAGCCTTAATGCTGACCGAGGTGGCGGGCCCAAGGCCTGCTTGGAGTGCACAAACACGTACGGGACGTTCTTGTCCTCTAATAATATACATAGTATTATATAATAACCCCCATAATATACAATTATGCATGCAAAAATAAAATGGAAAAGAACAAAAAACGAGAGAAAACTACTACAGAATTGGGTACAATCGGGTATAGAAATGTCAAATAAATACTTCTAATAGTCTGTCTGTAGGCCTTGCTTCAATCAACAAAACTATACATGTGTTCTTATTAGCAAACTTTCCTTAATGAATGTGACATTTGGTCAGAATTATAATTCAAAGCGTGTTTTCTCCTCTTTAAAATATTCAGTGAAGACAAAAAGAGCATTCTCCCATAACAGTGAGAGCGGTCTTGAACTCTAAATAATTCCATTGATGTATTTCTGTATTTCACACCACGATATGAAGGCTACAATTCTAAAATAAAGGTGGTTTCAAGAGTGCATTGGAGAGGGAGAGAGACTTTGACTTTTAAAACCCTTTTAATTTACACCGCTTTTCAAAACATTACTGAGCTAAAACACAAAAACACACAAACAAAATAATAATACAAATAAATAAGTAAATAAACACATTTGTTTCTAGATTGAATGAAATGGTTTTTATCGTCCTGTGAGGCTTCTGCCACTGTGTTTCATTTATTTTGTGTGTGTTCAAGGCTGGTTCCACTTTTTGAAAAACTAATTATGAAATTGGGATTTTCTTTTACAAATTTCATTTTTATTTTCGGTTGCAAATATAAACAGTCGTTGCGTGAACTGTGTGTGCTTGCCCATTTTTTAATGAGATAAGCCAAGTTAGCAATCCTGAAAACACCTCAATGTAAAAATGGCGGTCAGGATGTTGACTTGTTGTCTCTTTTTAAATCATCGGTAATTTAGAGTTGCTATTGCATTTACATATTACAAACAAACTGATAATGGACCTTTTTTTCTAAATGAGGTTGGGTGTGAGAGATGCTTTAGTGACACTGAGAGAGTTTGGAAATATGGTTTTTAATTGGTAAAATTGTTTTGAGAGAGCGAGAAAGAGAGAGAGTTTATAACACTTTATTCCGCACCATTTGTAAAAAAAAAACAGTTAACAAACATACACTTAAATTCACTCAAGACATTTAGCAAATATTAGTTCTCCATCTTTAACAGAGCATAGTATTTCTTTATAATTCCATACATTTTCAAATTCTTCAATATTCACATTTTTTAAAACATTTTAAAGAGAGAGAGATCTCTATTTGGTTTTATAGATCATGAAAAGTCAGACATTTTGGTAGAATAATCTTTTTTTTTTGCTTTTGGATATATATATATATATATATCATATATACATTTTTTTTTTTGTCATTTAGCAGATGCTTTTATCCAAAGCGACTTACAAATTTATATATATATATATATATATATATATACACATTCGTGTACATTTAAATGTCAAATAATTTATTATGTATTGTATGTTTTTTTTATGACTACAGCGTTTCGTGTCTTTTTGTGTACGTATCTTATATATAATGCGGCTGACTTAAGTCAAAACGATCAGTTTTATTGTTTATATTTTTACAAGTGTACATTTTCTGTTGTTTTGCAATGGTAGTCATCGCTGACATTTCTTGCACTTTCCTACTAGAATATTTTATATATTATATATAATAGTAGTGAATACTATAGTCTAATATATATATATATATATATATATATACAGTTTTGGGAGTAATACATTACAAGTAATCAGATTACTTTTTTCAAGTAACTAGTAAAGTAACGCATTACTTTTTAATTTACAAGAGAATATCGGAGTTACTTTTCCAAATTACGCAAGTAACTTTTTTTCCAATGTATTGACTGACAGCTCTGCTGTGCCCATGTTGAGAGAAATCAGATGTTACTGTAGTTCTAAAATAAATATGAATATGCATTAATTCATCTCACTCACACAGATTCAGTATTCCTCAAAATGAATAAAAATAATGCAACTCAGAATATGACGCAAACTTGCAATAATTAAATGTTAAACAACACAAACATCCTTTATGTATTTAATCCCATTCTATTAACTTCTGACCTTCGATGATCCAGTTCAAGCGTACTAATAACTGACAAACATTTGTGTCTTTGTTTATTGCTGAAGTGTGTTGAAATTTCTTCTTCTGCATTCTACTGTACTTTCCCTTCAGCCTGAGGCGCATTCATTTCACTTTTGGTGTGAAAAGGCTTTTATATTTGCCAAAAATATAATTTTTTTATTTTAAAAACAAACAAGCAAGCCCTGTCCAGATTTAAAAAGTAACGCATAAGTAACGTAACGCATTACTTTCCATAAAAAGTAACTAAGTACCGTAATTAGTTACTTTTTTATGGAGTAACGCAATATTGTAATGCATTACTTTTAAAAGTAACTTTCCCCAACACTGTATATATATATATATATAATAGTCTTGCATATTTGATCAAAACTCGTTAATATTAAACAGCTGGGTGTTCCGGTGTGTCGTCGAGGCGCACTGGATTGTGGGTAGGTCTTCAGGTCGGCCATTACTGTGTGTCCCAGCAGCTGAAGGAGAGAAGCGGAGTCATGACTGGATTCAGAGGTTTCACTCATCTCTCCGTGAGTCCTCTTTCTCTCAGTCCACACTGCTGGCTCCTCTCTGTTCAAATGTCGTGTTTAAAGTACATACGAACCTTTTCGGGGCACCAGAAGCCTCTCGTCGCGGTGTTGCAGGCTAGTGTTGCTAGTGTCAGTAATGAGCCGGTGTTTGACCTGCATATCTGGTGTGAACTCTCCTCTGGACGCTGGAAAACCTCGGATCAAAAGCCAGTCATTCAAAGGGCTTCTGTTCTTGCGTGTCCTGGTGGCTCTTCCAGTGGTGGTGGGCTGTGAATCCCCTGTGCTGTTGTGTTTCTGTGGTGAAGGTCATGGCACAGCGACACTGTAACTCCTTCAGTGACAGACCTCACGTGTGTGTGTGTGTGTGTGTGTGTGTGTGTGTGTGTGTGTGTGTGTGTGTGTGTGTGAGAGAGAGAGAGAG
>NW_015505620.1:465816-489486 GCF_001515645.1 Sinocyclocheilus grahami
AGAGAGTGTGTGTGTGTGAGAGAGAGAGTGTGTGTGTGTGAGAGAGTGTGTGTGTGTGTGTGAGAGAGTGTGTGTGTGTGTGTGTGTGTGTGTGAGAGAGAGAGAGAGAGAGAGAGAGAGAGGGAGTGTGCTGATCCACCATCTGGTCTGAATATGTACTTGATCCGAGTGACTGCAGTGACCATCTGATCTGGATACAGACTGGATCTGGTGGCTACGGTGACCTCGGAATAAGAGGGAAACAGACTAATATTAGCGTAGATGCCATTCTTCTAACAATGTAGCAAGTACATCGGGTGTTATGAGAAGTGTTCCCGGTTCCGGTTGACCTAATTAATGCAGCCTAAAAATTTTAGTCTAACGTTACTCACCCAGGATCAGTAAACAGTCTGTTGCACACATCTGGATATTTGGGTTAAACTGTTCTGGAACAGTGTTGTAAATACCACTGATTTCTAGTCGTGTCCTCTTTTGGAAGACCAAAGTAGTTTCGCTTTCACAACGAAGCACACAGCGTCTTCACGACATGGCGGCGTCAACAATACTACAGCGAGAATAAAAGTTACGCCTTCTTTCTTTGGTGAACATTTGGGCGGCGTTATGCAAATCTTCCCACACAGTGACGTAGATATGTGGGGGCGTGTTAGAACGAGCCGTTTTAGGTAGGCGTGGCTGACTCTTAGCTTTTATAAAGAATATCTCTTTGGATTTGAGACTTTATTCTTTGTAACTTTACAGATCTTCTTTAAGCACCGAGAGCTTGTAACACTCCAAAGAGAAAGGAACGATTTAAATCGCATCATATTTTTATAATGTATAAAAATAAAACAAGAAGATAGAATAGCAAAAGAATAGAGAATGCTAGTGTTGGAGGCTCTTTTTTTTTCTAAATCTTTATCCAATAATCACATATGACTGGAAAATAAGCCATATGACTGAAGCTAAGCCTTCAGATCTCTAACGTACAGTGATGGGTCTGTCTTTAACGTTACAGAGGTCATCTGCAATGCTCTAGTTCACCATCGAACATGAACCATTAACAATAGTTCAGAGTTTCAAACACTGACAAATGCAGTGTCCACCTCTCAAAAGCAAAACCAGATTGGGCAAGCCTTATGGAAGGCACAGCTGCTTCCTGGCTATTTTACACCTGTTTTATCCTTAGAATTAATAGCACAAGCTCCATGTGCAGGATGAGTTATTCACTGTAATTTAATACTCATTTTATTCAAATCACTAATATGAAATAGTAACAGGGATACTTGCCTTAGCAAAAACAACCACTAAGCTCGTAGCCTTGAGACTCTGTTTACTTACATATAGTGTTTTTTCACAGAGACGATGTTACGCCGCCGCCAGGAGGAGCGAGGCATTAACTGAACCTCTGGTCACCCGAAAACCTGCAGCAGCACCAGCCCACCCACCTCAGGACGTCCAGGTAATGGGAATGGATGAATGCTGTTATGCTCTCAGTTCAAATCACCGCTTAAACCCGCTAATTTTATTAATCAATACCATTGATACGGTTTGCTTTAGGTGTCCAAGCTTCCCAGCGGACTTCTCGTCGCCTCTCTGGAGAACTACTCCCCCGTCTCTAAAATCGGTGTGTTTGTGAAAGCCGGCAGTCGCTATGAGACCGCGGAAAACCTGGGCGTCACGCACATCCTGCGATTAGCAAGCAATCTGGTATGTTCAGAGCGAACAGAGATACTCTTACTGATTCTATAATAATACAAGCTAATTCTGAATCCGCTCTGTTTAAACTTCTGTGCGAGTTGATCATCGATGCAGAGGATGTTTTTGTAGGTCTCATAGTAATGAATTTGTCCCGTGTGTTTCAGACCACTAAAGGTGCGTCGGCGTTCAGGATCTGTCGTGGTCTGGAGGCAGTGGGCGCCAGTTTGAGGTCAGCTGCATATTTATGTAGGACTGCTTTGAAACACTTCCTGTCTTTCATTTCTCTCACTGTGATTTTTTTATTTTTAGTGTGACGTCATCAAGGGAACACATGGTCTATTCTCTGGACTGTCCAAGAGATGATTTGTGAGTATCTCTGCGGTAAATGAGCTGTAGATAGAGGTGGAAACATAAGACCCAGTCACACTTTAGTTTGGGGACCTTTAGCTACGGCCTTTGCTTCAATAAACTCCTAATTACTGCGTATTAATAGTTTGCAAGGTAGTTGTTAAGGGAGCGAATTAAGGGATCTAAAATATGGTCATGCAAAATAAGGCATTTATATGTGCTTTATAAGTACTAATAAACAGCCAATATGCTACTTACAGTGGGGGAAAAAGTATTTAGTCAGCCACCAATTGTGCAAGTTCTCCCACTTAAAAAGATGAGAGAGGCCTGTAATTTTCATCATAGGTATACCTCAACTATGAGAGACAAAATGAGAAAAAAAATCCAGAAAATCACATTGTAGGATTTTTAAAGAATTTATTTGCAAATTATGGTGGAAAACAAGTATTTGGTCAATAACAAAATTTCATCTCAATACTTTGTTATAATATACCCTTTGTTGGCAATGACAGAGGTCAAATAATAAGCAACTAGTTAATAGTGAGAATTGGTACTTAAAGGGTTAGCTCACCCAAAAATGAAAATTCTGTCATTAACTACTCGCCTTTCATGTCGTTTCAAACCCGTAAGACCTTCGTTCATCTTCGGAACTCAAATTTAGATATTTTTGATGGAATCTGAGAGCTGTCTGACCCTGCATAGACAGCAACACAACTGAAATGTTCCCAAGTCCAGAGACGTAGCAAGGAGATCTGTAAAATAATCCATGTGACATCAGGGGTTCAACCGCAATTTTACGAAGCTACAAGAATACTTTCTGTGCGCAAAAGAAAACACGGATACGCTGTTTTCGTTCAGATCAAATCACAGCAACGTAGGAAACAGATCCGGCGTGACGCAGCTGACACAGAACAGCATACGCTGTTTACGTCCAGCTGATACTCTCCAAAATGGCGCTACAGGGTGACGCGGAGGAGACGAATTGTTGAATAAAGTCGTTATTTTTTTTCTTTTGTGCACAAAAATTATTCTCATAGCTTCGTATAATTGCGGTTGAACCACTGATGTCACATGGATTATTTTACCGTGTTATTTTATTTTCTACGTTTCTGTACTTGGGAACATTTCAGTTGTGTTGCTGTCTATGCAGGGTCAGACAGCTCTCAGATTCCATCAAAAATATCTTAATGTGTGTTCCGAAGATGAACGAAGGTCTTACAGGTTTGAAACGACATAATTAATGACAGAATTTTCATTTTTGGGTGAACTATCCCTTTAAAATTAAGTGTTACCTAAGGCCGAAAGTACACACTATTGTAAAAAAAAAAAAAAAAAAAAAGTTTGGGGTCTGTCATTTTTTTTTTTAGCTAGGATGCATTAAATTGATCAAAAGTGATAGAAAATGCTTTTTCATTGTTACAAAAGATTTCTATTTTAAATGCTTTTGAATTTCTAATGATCAAAGTATTCTAAAAAAATTATTAATTTCAGCAAAAATATTAAACAGTAAAAACAGTTTTCAACATTGATAATAGTAAAGTTTGTTGAACAAATCAGCATTTTAGAGTCATTTCTGAAGGATCATGTGACACTGAAGACTGAAGTAATGATGCTGAAATCACAGGATAACTTATTCAAACTGAAACAGCTATTTTTATTATTATGGGAATTGTGTGCATTGTGAATGTGTTTCCTGTTCAGTGAGGGCACCATGGAGTACCTGATCAATGTGACCACTGCTCCTGACTTCAAACCCTGGGAGTTGTCTGATCTCTTGCCGAGGGTCAAGATAGACAAGGCTGTTGCAGACCAGAGCCCACAGATAGGTACATTATACCATCCCATGAAATGAATGTGGAGACTCGGCGTCTGATGCTGATGAGATGTTCTGTCCCTGCACAGGTGTTCTGGAGAAGCTGCATGAAGCTGCGTATAAGAACGCTTTATCCAACTCACTGTACTGTCCGGACCACATGGTGGGGAAGATTAGTGTTGATCATGTAAGTGAATGACAGCAGCTTCTGCCTGTGAATGTTACCTTATTTAATCTGAGCCATAAGCAAACACTTTTCTCTTTCTGCTTTGAAATTCTAGCTGCAACAGTTCTTCGCTAATAACTACACCAGTGCAAGAATGGCCCTCGTTGGATTGGGTAGGTCGTTCTCATGAATGTGCATAGAATGCTGCAATGATTACGTATTTTTGAAGTCCAACCTGGAAGTTTGCATCACCTTCGTTACCTCGATTTCGATTTCTCCATTGGCTTTTAGGTGATTGTAGAAAATAAGTTCTGTGACCAACAAAGGTTTATGATTCTTACGTGTTTTTTTTTCAACATGATGATCTTCACAAATGAACACAACTTTTATTAATTTTGGAGGCTAAATAAAATTGGCAGAACTAAAATGTTAAACAGGCTAGAAACAAACCACACCGCAGTTGAACGAATTCAACATCACCATCACTAAGCTTCGACAAGTATTAAAGTATTAAAATGCTAACTTGTTTCCAGGTTGAGTCCTTGCAGGACTCTATTAAGCTGTTGAGCTGGGCTGGACAAAATTTCAAATATTTGTGAGGATTTTGTTGGCCTTGTAAAATTAAACACCATTTTGATAGCGACTTTCCCACACCCCTCCCAAAAATGATTAAATTAATTCAAGTAATAAGTAATTCAATTTAAATTTAACAAATACATTTAAAAAGAAACATGTTCGACATTATTTTTTAAACACATTATGGAGTTTATTTCTTTTAAACTAGATTTTCACTGTATTTTACATCTTGTGATATGTTTAGGATGTGTCTTGAATCTACTTGGTCAAAATTGTGTTTTGGTTGCTCTACTTGAAATAAAAACAGCCTTTTATGTAGTTTAGTGTGTCTCTTTAATGAAGCTGTATTTAGGGGTCGACCGGTATGTGTTTTTCAAGGCCGATGTCAATACCGATTATTACAGATCAAATAGACCGGTAACCGATATTTTGAACCGATATACATGTCTGGTGTAAAAATGAAAATTTATGTCAAAATTAAGAATAACAAGGGTTCTGAAAAAAACTTTCTTTAAATGCTGTTAAATTATTTTATAGAGAAATTGGTTTTGAAAATAGCGATACCGATAACCATAAAAAAAAGCTTAATATCGGCGCCGATGAGTGAATGTGACTGTCTCCCGTTCAGTGTTGGGGGTAATGCATTACAAGTAACGCGAGTTATGTAATCAGATTACTTTTTTCAAGTAACTAGTAAAGTAACGCATTACTTTTTAATTTACAAGAGAATATCTGAGTTACTTTTTCAAATAAGTAACGCAAGGTTCTTTTTTTTTCCAATTTATTGACTGACAGCTCTCCTGTCCCCGTGTTGAGAGAAATCAGATGTTACTGTAGTTCTAAAATAAATATGAATATGCATTAATTCATCTCACTCTCAAAAAAAAACTGATTCAGTATTCCTCAAAATGAACAAAAATAATGCAACTCAGAATATGATGCAAAGCTGCAATATTTAAATGTTAAACGACACAAATATCCTTTATGTATTTAATCCCAATCTATTAACCAATGTCTTTGCTTCTGACCTCCGATGATCCAGTTCAACCGTACTAATAAGCACAAATTACTCTAGACAAACATTTGTGTGTCTTTGTTTATTGCTGAAGTGTAAAAAAAACTGATTCAGTATTCCTCAAAATGAACAAAAATAATGCAACTCAGAATATGATGCAAACCTGCAATAATTAAATGTTAAACAACACAAATATCCTTTATGTATTTAATCCCATTCTATTAACCAATGTCTTTGCTTCTGACCTTCGATGATCCAGTTCAAGCATACTAAGCAAAAATTACTCTAGACAAACATTTGTCTTCTTTTTTTTTTTATTGCTGAAGTGTTGAAATTTCTTCTTCTGCATTCTACTGTACAGACGTAAATGTACTTTCCCTTCAGCCTGAGGCTTATTAATTTCACTTTTGTGTGAAAAGGCTTTTATATTTGCCAAATATATAATTTTTTATTTTAAAAACAAACAAGCAAGCCCTGTCCAGATTTAAAAAGTAATGCAAAAGTAACGTAACGCATTACTTTCCATAAAAAGTAACTAAGTACCGTAATTAGTTACTTTTTTATGGAGTAATGCAATATTGTAATGCATTACTTTTAAAAGTAACTTTCCCCAACACTGTTCCCGTTAGACAGTTGATCATGTTGAATCTCTGTGTTTGTGAAGGCGTCAGTCATGCTGCTGTGATGAAGGTGGGCGAGCAGTTCTTCAGCACCCATACAGGGGCTGGTGCGCCAGGGGCTGTGTACCGGGGCGGTGAGTACACCCACACTTCATGACATGTACAGGGAGATGAACTGATGAAAGATGAAATGTCAGGTTTGTGTCTGTAATGAAGGTAAAACTTTATGCAAATGGTTAGGTTTTATTTAAATAAAAAAAGCAATCTATTGTGTAATCATTGATTTAGTACATATTTAAAAAAAAAAAATAAATAAATAAATAATAATAATCTTTGGGCACTAGTATTTTCAACAGCAAAAAAAAAAAAGTTTTTAAGTCTGTTATTTCTATCTTTTGCTGTAGTGTGTCTGGAGGAAATATCAGTTTACATTTCCAAACATTCCTTTTTCAATTAATTGTAATAATCCAGTGAGATTTTTGTTTGCACAAGGAGTCTGACAGCAGCCAGCGCTCCACACAGAGATCTGATCTCATCACCATCATCCAGTCTGTCTGAGATTACATGAAGAAACAGAAAAAACTCAGATTCACTAAATCCAGAAGAACTGTGGCAACATCTCCAAAAGACTTCAAGAAACCTTCCAGCAAAGCTACCTGAAAAACTATGCACAAGTGTACCTCGGACAAAAGCTGTTTTAAACGCAAAGGGTTGTCACACCAAATGTTGATTTGATTTAGTTAATTGAAGTTAATTCATAATAAAATCTATTTTTGAAAGCATCCTCACGTTCCAGCAAGTGCCTAAAGCTTTTCACAGTACAGTAGCTTTGCTGGAAGGTTTCTTGAAGTCAAGTCAAGTCAAGTCACCTTTATTTATATAGCGCTTTTAACAATACAGATTGTGACAAAGCAACTGAACAGCATTAATTAGGAAAATAGTGTCAATAATGCAAAATGACAATAGTAAACACTCATTTTTCAGTTAAAGACAGTTCATCATTGAATTCAGTGATGTCAACATCCAGCTCAGTTCAGTTTAAATAATATCTTTGCAATCAAGTCAACGATATCGCTGGAAATGAAGGGGCCCCAACTAAGCAAGCCAGAGGCGACAGCGGCAAGGAAACAAAACTCCATCGGTGACAGAATGGAGAAAAAAAACTTGGGAGAAACCAGGCTCAGTCGGGGGCCAGTTCTCCTCTGACCAGACGAACCAGCAGAACGGAAAAATCAATATAAGACGTAATAAAACAGACGATGAATAATATTAACAGCAATTATTATATGATGCAATCAAACTTATAGCAAAATGTGGTAGTTCTGTATGTTGTTTCAGGGTTGGCATCATCTGAGGAAAAGAAGTCTTTTGGAGACGTTGCCACAGTTCTTCTGGATTTAGTGAATCTTAGTGAGTTTTTTCTGTTTCTTCATGTAATCTCAGACAGACTGGATGATGGTGATGAGATCAGATCTCTGTGTGGAGCGCTGGCTGCTGTCAGACTCCTTGTGCAAACAAAAATCTCACAGGATTATTACAATTAATGACAAAAGGAATGTTTGGAAATGTAAACTGATATTTCCTCCTGACACACTACAGCAAAAGATAGAAATAACAGACTTAAAACCATTTTTTTTTTGTTATTGTTGAAAATACTACATAAGGGCATAAGACTTTTGCACAGTAGTGTATATAAAATGGTAGCAACAACAATATGAGAAAAGACACCAATGTTAAATGAACGATTATTATTATGAATGATACAAAACTTGTCAAGAACATGTCTGGGTTATATTTCACCCCAAAATCAATAAAAATAAATAATAAACCACATTTTTGTATAAACGATGTGAAAAATTATGCATTTTTTTAAATATATAAAATAAGAATACATTTTTATTACCACAATGAGGATTATCATTGGTATTAAACTGAATGATTTTAACTAGGGATCCTCCGATCAGGATTTTTGCAGCTGATACTGAGTACCGATTTCTTGTCATGGTGATCGGCCGATACCGAAGCCGATGCTTCAGGCTTTATATAGACGGTTTCATCGGGCGGACGCACCTGGCCCGAAGTTAGTCTGTAGGCGCGTTTCCATTACCCTTCAAATTGCGCAAATTGAAATTGCGAATTGAAAATATGCCTAATGGAAACGCGTCAATTTTGCAAAAACGGCCATATATCGCAAAAAAGTTTTTACGCTCGCATGAGGTGGTTTTTCAGGCAATGCGCAAAAGGATTAATTCGCAAAACTGCAATGGAAACGGCTTTTTCGCATTTACAGGTCACATGGCGTATGTAAAAAGTCATATGATCATTCTTCAATGTACTATAACCTCCAAGAAACACTTCATAAGCTCCAGTATAAGGGGCTTTCCCTACTATTAATACTTAGATAATTTATTTTGGCTCTGATACGGTCACTGAAGCTGATTGCGGCCACTCAATGCTTGTGTTTATGTTTTTATACAGGCTATGGTTTATTCCAGCCGCGCCACGCATGTTTCTGAAGCGGCTCTCTTTGCTGCTTACACGCATAAGCCTCCTTTGAATAAATATAGCCAAAATCCCACCAAAATCCGTTGCCATGACTTATCGCGAGAGGCAAAAGGTTACGTTTTAGCTGCATAACATTGGTTAATGGAAACGCCGTCATTTCGCAATACTTTTTTATCGACATTCAGAAAATATCGCCAAAGTTTTGCGCAAATCTTTAATGGAAACGGGCCTTGTGTTTGTTTATCAGTCTGGCTATGGCACCGGCTACAAAAGCAGTTAAACTTAAGGTGATGAGTAGACTGAAGTTGGGCTCAGGTGGTTGTGCTGTGGGATGTGTTTCCCATATATTTATTTATTTGTGGCACTCGCCACAATATCAAAACTGATCGATTTTCCAAAAGGCTTCGTTGAATAAACGTAAGCACGTACTGTTTACAGTTTACCGTTTAATAAATACGAGGCGCGGGTGTTTTTATATCACTGTATTTCTAAAGGAAGACTATCTTGACACAATTTTCGATGTAATTTTCATTTCATCTTGCATGTTATATGCCTGATAAAGCCGTGTTTGTGAGCTCAGCGCTGCTGTATGTACAGCTGTTACTGGGGAAACCTCTGTTTCTCCCGCTTTAAAGCACCTCCTGCTGGCAGAGAATGAATTTGCATTTTCAGTAAGAGTTACGCTACTAACCGCTTTTCCTATATCCACGGGCGCTGCGGATAATCCGCGGGTCGGGTAATAAAAAATGCGTTCTGATTATTTGCGGGTGGGTAAAATAAATCATAAATGATGCAAATATTAACTACATTTTTTTTTACATATATTTTTTTCGTGAGGCAGATGATTTCGTGTGTGTGTGTGTGTGTGTGTGTTCGTTCGCCTGATCGGGAAGTTGCAGTGACCGAAACGGTGACATTCCAGATAAAGTTTGAAAGGAGTAAAGCCTGTGTTAATGCTATTGAGTAGGCTAATATGGCCAAAGAAGATATTGTTTTATAAATAAATGTTCATTTAAAAACAGCCCACGATCAGCATATTATGTTATTGTTACCCCTTATGGCTCCGACGAGGTTTTGTTCCGTCCTCCACCCTGTGACAACTCGCAAAAGGCTGAACGTGCCGTGGCTGGCCGGTATAAACACAAGCATTGGAGCGGCCGCGATCCGCTCCGGTTACCGTGGAGTCGTAACGCGCCACAGACGTGTGCAGTGAGGCGCAGATCAGCTCTAACGTCACTGATTCTGCTGTTAAAAATGAACCATCTATTCATCATATCATCATACAAAACATACACGACAAATAGCAAATTTTTCATTGTTTCTCGAAACGTCATAGCATTTCCACACCGGCGATGACATGACTCCCAATCATTTATGTCCCCACGCATCATGTACGTCGTCACGCGTTGACCGCATCAAATTGCGATCGGTTCGTGAGATCGGCCAAGTTAGTGAGTACCGATCGAGTCATAAAATGTGATTATCGGCCGATACCGATCCCTAATTTGAACCATTTATACATCATGGTCACATTTGTTGCATTGTTTTGAATTTATACCGATTTAAATAGAAAGTCGTGTCAGTATTTTCACTGTAACTAGAATGTAAAGTGACAAATTAATCACCCTTGAGGAAAAAAATAGCAATAATATAAAATGCATGCGTAATGGAGAATGAGATTGTATTTATTTATTAGTTTTAGTTATTTGCATTACAGTACTGAGAATTTTGTTGACGGTTATGATTAATTATAAAAAAAAAAATCATGGTACAATAAATACTAATGGTCCAAAAATAGCCTTTGTTTTCTTTGTATCATTAATTTTGTGTGTGTGGTTTTGGGCCTGAATATATACATATAAACTTGACCTGGCTGTACTTTTGTAAGATTGACTGAATGAATGATTCTATTGAAATGGCATATGTGTGCAGGTGAGCTGCGTGTGCAGAGCGGTGGAGGTCTGGTGCATGCGCTGCTGGCGTGTGAAGGAGCCGCGGCGGGCTCGGCGGAGGCCAACGCCTTCAGCGTGCTGCAGAGGCTTCTGGGTGTTGGACCACACGTCAAGAGAGGATCCAACATCACCAGCAAACTTAGCCAGGGCATCGCCAAGGCCACCGCACAGCCGTTTGATGTGAGCGCTAGTCCTCTGCGATCACTTGCCTCAAAGTACGGATGTTTAGACCTCACTACAGTTCAGATGCTTCTGTTTGATTTTCCTCACAGGCCACGGCTTTCAGTGCTACTTACTCTGACTCCGGGCTCTTCGGCGTGTATGTCATCTCACAAGCAGACTCAGCCCGCGAGGTGAGTGTTCAGAGAACAGACATACAGTAGTTGTTTGATTAAGGACTAGTTCACTCAAAAATGTAAATTCTGGCATTATACATTCATTCTGATGTTGTTCTAAGGCCCCGTCCACACGGAGACGCGATTAGCTGTATACCAGGGGCGATTCCAGGATTTTCATTTTAGGGGGGCTCAGCCCCCAATGAGGATATAATAAATAAATATATATATATATAAATGAATGAATCTAAATTTAGTTCTGGGTTGATGACGCAGGACGCATAGCCCGAAGTACCACGTCCAACTCAAAAAGAACCGAATGAGCCGGTTCAACCAACTGTCGAAGTTTGCCGAGGATTACCGAAGATTCTGATTGAGTTGACGATACTGTGCAAGCCTGAGGCGCGTACTGGAAATATGCTTATTATGACTGTTATTAATTAACATTTTATTAAAACCTAAAAACATCCTTTGTCGAGTGATGTAAATAAATTTTACTATAGTTTGTGCATGCATATTATATTTAAAGTTGCTTAAGCGAAATCAAGGAGTTTATAAGACTGGTTTATTCATTCTTTATACTGTAGACATGTAGAACATATCCGCGTTTGTGCATCAATGTATGTAATGTGTGCTGTAGGTGCGACACTTTTAGGAATCTTATCCAAGTTGTAGGCTAGTCAATATTGCTCAGTCAGTCGTATCTGAGGATCCGCGAATGAAACTGTGACCACAAACACCATTAACTAAAGTGAATTATATGGCAATAATCACCAACATGCTTTCACACAAATAACTTAATTTTTTGAATGTTTCAATGTGTTGACACAAATTACTTATTTACATTTTTCATTGATACAACATTGCATTGAGTTGTTATAAAAGAAATGCGTAGAGACGTTATTGCTTGATGACGTCAGGAACCGATGAATCGGCTTTTTGAACCGGTTCAATGAGCCGATCTGTCCGAAAAGAACCGGTTCGTGAAAATGAATCGGACTTTGCATCACTAACAATCTATCGATAAACACACACCTTGTCCTCTGTTTCTCGCTCGGCGCTGAAAGACGGGGAGGAGCCGCCGGTTTCAGATGAAATTTAAAGGGGACTGAGGCGAACACAAATTCGTGTACAGTTTATGGAACTAATTGCTAAATTTTATAGCCTATAATTTTATAGCCATAGCCCCCCTAAAAATGGCCTAGCAACGCCCATGCTGTATACACATTAATTTTGTATCGTATAGGCGTTTCGTCCACACGGATCCGGCGTTTTGGCAGAGTGAAACCGATATTTGCGTTTTCGTGTGGACAGCGAATCCGTATATTTTCTGAAACGATGACGTCATCAGCCTACGTCACGTAACAGCAGCAAAAAACATGAACAAACACTGAACGATTGTCTTTTTATTAACTAACATTAACACAGATTAATAAATGTATTGTTCCATGTTCGTTTGTATACCGCGCGCAAGGTTTATGCGCATAGTCCCAAGTCGTCTTCTCCGTTTTTAGTGTATCTCTGTGGCAGAATTACAGCGCCACATGCTGGTCTGGCATGTATACTACATCGTTTTGTGTCGGTTTCGTGGTTTCGTGTGGACGCAGATATTTCTTGAGATGTGGAGAAAAAAAAGATCAGATAGGGAAAGCTCTGGCTTCGTGTGGACGTAGCCTAAACCTGTCTGTCATTAATTAAGCACACACAGTGACTATGTTTTTATTTGTGCTTGAATTGTTCCATTAATGCTGACAGTGTGAAGTGAGTGATTGATTGACATCTGCATTGATCTCTCTCTGTGTGCAGGTGATCAATGCAGCCATGGCACAGGTGACAGCTGTGGCTGAAGGAAGTCTTACTGCAGAAGACCTCACCAGAGCCAAGTGAGTCCATTAACACCAGCCACTCAGCAGCATTATTGATCTAATAATGCGCTTGTAATTTCAGGAAGTATTTCTATGAAACTGTAGGCTACAGTAGACATTCAGAAATACTGTGAGCAAGTTCGTGCTAGGGGTGTGCGATATATATCGTCTGCGATAATATCGTAATTGTTGTTTTAACGATGTGCGATTTGACATTATCGAGTATTTTGCAAAAACCATTCAAAACATCCCTACAGAGCGCACGCATACATTACGTGAAGTCTAGACTAGTGCGTGTGCGCATTTAGAGTGCGTTCTTTCACTGCATGATTCAGTCTATTAAAATGCATTTAGAATGATCACAAATTCAAGACATGATGGCAGAAAATGTATATATTTATACCACTTCATATTCAATTTCACACGAAGAGTGCCGTTTTTCTCCAAAAATGACCATGATTACAAATGTGACATTGAACCCAATAAACAATAAGTTAATTAAGAGACTTACGTTTTAGACACCATATTGCTTGTTTTTGCTTTATTTCGCCAACAAAAATCATCCCGAATACAGCCGCGGCGCTGTTTTGTGTCTCTGAGCAACATGCCGGTGTTTCATTCTTGAATGAAACAACCGTTTAAATGATTCGGTTCAATCGCAATGACTCGCTTATTAACAGTGATTTGCCGTGATTTTTTTTTATTTCAAATTTCGGCTTTTTCTTTCTTTTTTTTTTTTTTCATGTTTTAAATCATTTCAAATATCAGTATTCAACGTTTTGTTTAATATATCAAAACATTATTTATGCATTTGTAATTGCAGGTTAAATGCATTCATGTCTTGCATTAAACAAAATACATGTGTGTAAATGCATCTAAATGCCACTTCAGATGCAGCTTCTGTGTTGATTTAATTTACTCGGTAACAGCCCTAATGTCTTATTATTCTAATTCTCTGATTAAATGTAAGAATCTGACTCAAAAGATAATGGACACTTTTAGAAAAAATGGCTTTATAAAGGTAAAAATGCCCATCAAATGCAAAAATCAGTTAAAACTTATTGGAAAAGATGAATTTCTTTCAGTATGAACTGACCAGCACACAGAATATGAAGAATATTAAAAATATTAGGAGTCAGCTGTCTTCGGCAGTCCTTAAGGTACCAGCACAATAACACACTCAGCAAAATATCGTCTAATTATCGTTACCGATAAAATCCCAGAAAATATCAAGATATAATTTTTTTGTCAATATCGCACACCCCTAGTTCGTGCTGCTTTTTATTTCGAGTAATGTGCTTAAGGAAAGTAAATGGGGTCGATTTTGATGTCACGTTGTCTTGTTGTTTGTCAGTGTGGACGTCAGTTGATTGAAGGGCCTCGTATTGTGTGTTTTCAGGACCCAGCTGATGGCCGATTATCTGATGTCTTTGGAGAGTTCAGAGGGCCTGCTGGAGGAGCTGGGAGTTCAGGTTTTGAGCAGTGGCACCTACAGCTCACCTCAGACTGTGACGCAGAGCATCGACGCGGTGGCCTCCAGTGACGTCGTCAAAGTAAGTCATTTCTGTAAATCATGGTAGGCTAACTTTTCCTTGAAGGGGACATAACACACACACACAGTTCTGCCAATCTTATGTTAATCTTGAGTACCTGTAGATAGTATTGTATCCTTCATATCTCCAAAGAGTCTTTAGTTTTATCAGATTTATATAAGAAAGAAACAGCTTTACGATTCTCTCTGAAAACAGCCGAGCTCCTGGAGGCGTGCCATGGGCGGAGCTAAAGAGTCGCGTTCATGTTGTTTACATTATATGTTGTAATGTAGATGTTGTAGTGTTCATAATATATTTGTAATATGTTGTAGTGTTCCTGTGGCTCAGTGGTAAGAGCATTGCGTTGGCAGCGCAAAAGGTCATGGGTTCGATTCGATGAATGCACTGTAAGTCGCTTTGGATAAAAGTGTCTGCTAAATGCATAAGTTAGAAAAAATTTGTATTAAATGATATGCGCTTAAGCACCGATTGCCAACAAAACATAGAAATTTGATGGAGTTTTACTCACCGCCTGCTGTTCCGACTCATGACCGGGATCTTTTATCGCTGGGACAGCTCTGTCTTTCAGTATCAAGCGATCTGCAAATCCAGCGTCGAGCTGGGCCTTGTTTATAAAACATTTGTCACCGAAATGACGGGAACAGACAAACACACGTGCGCAACTCCATTGCTTAAAGGCGTCATAAGTGTTCCTTTCTCTTTGGAGTGTTACAAGCTGATTGTGCATAGATAAGATCGCTGAAGTTGCAAAGACTAAAGTCTCAAAACCAAAGAGATATTCTTTATCAAAGTTAAGACTCTGCCACGCCCCCCTAAAACGGCTCGTTCTAACACGCCCCCACATATCTACCTCACTGTGTGGAAATATTAGCATAATGCCGCCCAAATGTGCACGCAAAGAAAGAAGGCGTGGTTTCAGTAACCGCAGTTATAGTGTTGAAGCAGTCTGTGCTTGTCGGAAGGAGGGACTTTGTAGAAAACGAAGCGTTTGAGAGGGACGGTGCATAGAGGACCTACAATAATGTACAGTATTTGAAAAATAATGTGTTTTTTGAACATTAAAGTATGTCAGCATATTCAGTTACACCAAATAATGGTCTTTAAAAAAGCATCATATGACCCCTTTAATAAAAGCATTATTAGGTTGCATGTTAACACACAGTACCATTCAAAAGTTTGGGGTCGGTAAGATTTTTAAAATGTTTTTAAAAGAAGTTTCTTATACTCAGCAAGGCTGCAGTTATTTGATCAAAGCTACAGTGAAAACGGTAATAGTTGTATAATTAAAAATAACTTTCTATTTTAATCATATTTTAAAATGTAATTTATTCCTGTGCTGCGCAGCTGAATTTTCAGCATCATTCCTCCAGTCTTCAGTGTCACGTGATCCTTCAGAAATCAGTATAATATGCTGATTTGCTGCTCGACCACTTACTCATGAAAGATGAGATGACAGCAGAATTGTCTTTTCTTTTTTCTTTTTTTCTACAGGCTGCAAAGAAGTTTGTCGAAAGCAAGAAGACCATGTCATGTTATGGACATCTGGCAAACACACCATTTGTTGATGAATTGTGAGAGAAAGTCCCAATCTAAAGTGCACACATTGTGCAGCTGAGTGTAAAAACATTCATAACTATTGTATCATAACTATAACTATTGACAGTTGTTTTTTTTGGTCAGTTCGTCATGAAGTCTGGTCCTTAGTAACGGTTTGCTGCGAGCAGAGCATCCGTTTCGTCCATTTCACTGTATATCTGATGTACATTCATTAAAACTAATCTGTCAGTGATAAATCCTCCTCGTCTGCTTCATGATAGAGTCTGTGGGATCAGGGTTTTTGACCCATTGCTTTTGGTAGTTCTTCCACTAGCCTGCAGAGGGAGACTATGAGCTGCACATTAGGTAAGGGGGAAAAAAAAACATTCTCAACTTTTAATTTGTAGTTATGTTTAAGAAATAGGTATGCGTGAAATATTAAAAGTAAAGTTAAATAAATAAAACTACTATACGGGGATGCTTTTTGTTTTTGACTTAACAATTCACACGTAATTTCTTATATATTTTGCTGTATTATAAGCATGAATTTTACTCTTTCTTTTCAAGAGTGGAATTGACACCTGCACATTTTTCCCAATTTTTTTTTACCCTTATATATATTTTTTAATTAACTAAAACATATTTGGCATAAATAGTGCTAAAAATAGATTTCAAATATATGAATATATTTAGTTTTATAATATATCTAGTCAGAGTCTCATCAGTCTTTTAACATACTTTGCTCATACCTAATATATATATATATATATATTTGTCATATGGCTATTAAATTATATATACTGATGCTCATGCGACCATTTTCTATAATGTATAGATGAATTAGAATTATTGTATTTCATACATTAGAAATACATTCAATTTCCATCTTTGTCTTTTGGTAACGCTTTATAAAATGTATCATTAGTTAACATGAACTAAGCATGAACAATACTTCTACGGCCTTTATTAATCTTAATGTTAATGTCAACATTTACTAATACATTATTAAAACCCAAAGTTGTGCTTGTTAACATTAGTTAATGCGCTGTGAGTTAACATGAACTATCAATGAACGACTGTATTTGCATTAACTAACATTAACTAAAGGAACCTTATTGTAAAGTGTTACCCGTCTTTTTAATATTTAAATCGTTTTTTTATTACATTATCAAATTCATGAGCTTTTTTGGTAAGTCATTTCAAATCGTTATGCTTTTAAATAGTAATTGCACGTTTTGTATTTAATAAAAAAAAAAAAATACGTATTTTAAATAAACGCTTTTTCATTGTGATTGTGTGCTTTTGGCTCCCACTGCTCATTCATAAAATAAATATGTTATGATCCCTTTCTCTACATTACAGAACACATATATTGTTCACCAATGCATTTTGAAATGACTGCGTGCATTAAGCGCGTAATGGATGTTTATGCTGCCCACACGCTGTTTAGTTTTTTTTTTTTCATTATTATTTATTTTATTTTTTTTACCTGTATTATTATTTATATAATACTGTATATTTTCTATTTATCAGCAGAACTGGGAGCTGGATGCATCTCTAAACAGCCGTTTCGTGTCCCTAGTCCTGCTTTGTTCCTCGTCTGTTTTCAGGATTGTGAAAAAAAAATAGTTTTCTACTTGAGATTGCATTTTATTGTAAAGCTGCTCTTTATAATAACTTTTAATAACTAAACATTAGGGATGTAACGATTCGCTCAACTCACGACTCGATTCACGATTTTGATTTCACGTTTTGGTTTCACGATTCACGATTTTGATTTCACGTTTTGGTTTCACGATTCACAATTTTGGTTTCACGACTCGATTCACGATTTTGATTTCACGATTCACGATTTTGATTTCACGATTCACGGTTTTGATTTCACGTTTTGGTTTCACGACTCGATTCACGATTTTGATTTCACGTTTTGGTTTCACGACTCTATTCCCGATTTTGAATTCACGATTTTGATTTCACGATTCCCGATTTTGATTTCACGTTTTGATTTCACGATTCGATTCACGATTCACTGTTTTGATTTCACAATTCGATTCACGGTTTTGATTTCACGATTCACGATTCGATTCACAATTTTGATTTCACGATTCACGATTTTGGTTTCACGATTCGATTCACGATTTTATTTTGAATTCACGATTTTGATTTCACGATTCCCGATTTTGAATTCACGATTTTGATTTCACGATTCCCGATTTTGATTTCACGTTTTGATTTCACGATTTTGATTTCACGATTCGATTCACGATTCACTGTTTTGATTTCACAATTCGATTCACGGTTTTGATTTCACGATTCACGATTCGATTCACAATTTTGATTTCACGATTCACGATTTTGGTTTCACGATTCGATTCACGATTTTGGTTTCACGACTCGATTCACGATTTTGATTGTACGATTCAATTCACGATTTTGATTTCACAATTCAATTCACGATTTTATTTTATTTTTTACAAAATTAGATTTAAGACAAATTATAAATTAAATGTGTCCTTTTATTATTGCTTGGACAAAATGCTGCACGTTTCTTTGTGAAATTGAAATATAACACTATAATAATACACTAATATAGCACTTGCATATTGCTCTTGTGTTAGTTGTGATTGCTTCTATTGTCCTCATTTGTAAGTCGCTTTGGATAAAAGTGTCTGCTAAATGACTAAAGTTAAATATAATGTAAATAACTAAACTAAATTGAAATTTAAAAGCAAGCCCCAAATCAAATAAATAAGTAACACAAATAAAATAAATCTCTTCGTGGAGGCAACCACTGCATTGCAATCTTGATCCAAACAAAGATGCTGCATACATGCAACACGAGCAGTTTTTAATCTAAATTAGATTGTATAATTTCGAAATTTGAAGCAAAAAACAGAATGGTTTGACTTCAGTTTTGTGAAACTATACATACAAAATATCTGTATGAAACCGAAACGGCAGACGAGCTGAACGAGACGCAGATGCACTCTCTGCCAGCAGGTGGCGCTTAAAGCCTTTCCTTGGTTTCCGCTGAACATGATTATATAATGCTGAGCAGATCATTAGTTCATGTGCATTCAGATATCTCATGAAGCTTTGATTCTTGTGCATACAAATATGAATATGCCTATATATATATATATATAGACATAAACCACTGAGCTGAAAAGTATTGCTATGTATCATTTGTTATCAATATTAGTGTCACTCACAAGATTCAAAGTTTCGTTTTCAGGCCTTTAATGCTAAAAATACTCAATATTGTTACATTATAGAATGGTCTGTCTGTAGTAAATATTTGTCACTTTTTGTAGCTCAGAAATGGTTCATGTAATGAAATATGAAACATTTTAATCTCATTTAAATATAAAATGTAAAATTATTTGTATTTTTGTCATAATTTAAGCTCAACTCTTAAACATTATTAGACTTAAAAAATAATAATAATTTTGTGAGTAAATTTACTGTAAAATCATACCAGAAGTCATTATCCAGGGATCAAGCATTGTCGTCAAAATTGCATCATGATTCTTTTGTAAAGTGTAACCACATCACAGTCATCTGAGCACTAACATCACTAAGTCCAATTTGACATCTTGAAATAAATGAAACTCAAGACTTGCTCAGGTGAAATAATTTTCAGCAGTTCCTGCATGTCAAGTTGTTCAGCTGCCGTGTTTTGTTTATGTAGCAGTTTTATGTGGCTCTAGCAGCGCTAGGACACCTACACCGTTATTAAAGGGGTCATATGATGTGATTTCGAGTTTTCCTTTCTCTTTGGAGTGTTACAAGCTGATTGTGCATAGATAAGATCCCTGAAGTTGCAAAGACTAAAGTCTCAAAACCAGTGCAGGCGGCCTGTTGATAAACAGCTGCTGGTTGTTCAGCATGCACGACTGGTTAGTAAGTGGGTCAGCAGGGGTTCAAGCTCAATTCAGCAAGAATCGCTGGCCTTGTGTTGTTTTCTTGTCTTAAATGCTCCAGCGGTGAATCAGGTGCTAAAACAAGCAGCCATGTGTACATATTCCTTTGTGTCATTTTCAGCCATCCAGCGCAGGCGTTTTAGCACATGCTTCTTATTGAATGCATTCAGGCCATTTGTCTGAGGCTTTCTTATTGTCTGGAGTAGGCATTGTTGTTCCATGGCTATGAAACCAGTGGTGAGTTATTATAGGTGAATATCAGTTAAAAAAAAAAAGAAATGTTTTTTCATAAAGTGAATGAATCAGTTTAGCAACATTAAGATCCATTGCATTATTTTGTATTATTTAAATGACAGCTTAGCACATTGCACACCAAATTCTCATTTATGCAATGTATCCAGTGTCCGTTTTACTTTTGAGGGTTTTTTATTTTATTTATTATTATTATTTTTTATTTTTTTGTAGTTCTCAGTTGTAGTTATAGATTTCAAAATTAGAGTTACACAACACTGGCATTTTACGGTCCTTTTTATACTAAAAAGTTATTAAAAAACGGATGATGGATCACACACACAAACATCTTTCAGACTCTTTAGTAAAGTCTGTTGGGAAATAAAAACGATTTGATACACACACACACACACTATATATATATTATATGCATTATTCACATATATATATGAGGGTTTTTTTAGTAGTTCTCAGTAGGGCTGAACGATTTTGGAAAATAATCTAATTGCGATTTTTTTTACCAATATTGCGATTGCGATTTAATATGCAATTATTTTTTAAAGCTCTTTATGTTCTGTATTATTCAACAAAGACAAGCTATAAATCATTGTATAGTATGACCAACACACGATTAGATAGATTAAACATACATGTTCTTTTGTGTGCCATGCTGTCACACAAATCTACAACAAGTACAATGCGCTATCATCTAACATTTGTACATAAAATGTCTGGCGATAACAGAGCGGCAACTCAGACGAGCATTGCATCATTTGCAGATAGACCAAAATGCAACGCAGGCAGAACCGAGAAGATGACACAGCTAATCGCTGAAATGGTGGTGAAAGATTTGCTGCCCATTAGTTTCGTCGATGGAGAAGGATTTAAAGATTTCATGTATTACGTTGAGCCCGAGTATGACATTCCGTCACGGCAAGAATAGATGCTCTATATGAAAAGACTGCTTCTTCACTGAAGGACAGACTGTCAAAGACAATAGTGACACTAATGTAGTCTATATTGCTTTTAGATGTGTTTTTTTTTTTTATTATTATTATTACTGATGTTAAAATAATGCAGCCGTGCTTTTTTTCGTCATATTTGTGGGCATAATTCAATTCATATGGCTTCGAAAACGCGCAGGCGATTTATGGATAATAAAACTTAATAAACTTATAACTTAAAACTTAACGTAATAACTTAAAAATAAAACTTAATTACAACTATTACACTTAATAACGTAGATGAAAATATAGCACAAATCTGCCATACATTTATAATGAGAACTTTATAGAAATCTATAGTAAATCTGTCCTTGCCCATCTTTCAGCGCGCTGTCATGAAAAAGCATTCACGGCGGGAGCTCGCTCTCTCTCTCTTTCTCTGTCTAGCGCATAACTTAGCATCCTATTGTGCAGATACAAGTTGTAATGTTACGTCTGCTATGTATCTAAGTTATGATTTATCATAGGATGTGTCATAGAATGAGCTTCAGTTCATTGGCATAAAGTCACTCTTCACCTCGGGCAGCTATTCCTTTTTAGATGCTTCTTTATTAATAACATTGCTTCATCATAATCATAATCTAACATGTCCTAATCATGTGTTCATGTTTTCATAGACAGGTTTTCATGTCATATTTTTATTTTTAACGTTCATTTTCATAACAATCTTCAGATTTTTTCATTATATCCATTACGGCCATGCCCCCCCACAACAAATCTGTTGTTTTTATATTTCTGCAAATATAAAACATAAATAATAATGCAAATATAAAACAATATAAATTTACCACACTACTTTAGGTAATTCACAGTCACTGTAATAAACATGTAAACATGTGCACTGCACTTTTTAAACACCGTCTGTTAACTTTAGACCAGTGGTTCTCAAACTTTTTTGGTTGCGCCCCCCTCAGACTACCTAATAATTTCACTGAACATTAAGAAAAAGTAATGTTTTTTTAATTTAAAAAACCTACAGGGAAAAAAACACCTGCATCACTTGAAACATTGAAAAATAGCATAGAGAGAATAACGTAATATTATTATTCTCTCTCTGGGGGGTTTTTTTTTTTTGTGGGTTTCTTGCTGTCCGCTAAGGCATAGGACACACAGGCTTTCCTCACCAACTACATAAAACACAGTGTCTACACCGGACGCGAGCGGCAAAATACAGTAGAACCATTATAATCAGTGACGCTGTGTACACTGGATGCAGCGTGACATTAAACTGGTGCCTTGTTCTATTTATGACGTACTGAGACAAAGTTCAAATGATTTGCAACGGTCGCTTTGTCGCGTCCAGTGTAGAGTAGTTGCGGCGCGACGCACAACTGTAGCGTCCGGTATAGACACGGCGAGTGAAGCCGAGAGCAAGATATTACGGTGGCCGAGAAGTGCAGAACAAATCACAATTCTGAAAACAAAATAACAAATTACAAACGCAAATGCAAGTCTAAAAAACAAAATAACAATTCAGAAAGCACAACAACAATTCAGAAAACATTATAACAAGTCAGAAAACACAACGACAAATCAGACAAACCAGAAGAGGTAGGTATAGTTTGACACAGTGCCATTGATTTGGGATTACTCACCGCTGACTGGACGAGACATCGGTCAATCAAGGTATACAGAGAAGAACCAGCCGAAGAACAGCAGAGTCGTGGTAGAAAGTTCGGAGATGGTATTAAAGTAGCTCAGTTTAAATGTATTGAATGAATTGCCCTTACTATGGAATAAAAAGTATGGGGTGTCTATTTACATTTAGTTAAAAGTGTCTGTGAAACATCAGCTCCAGTGGCGCAGATGGATAATCGCTTGCCCTCGGCTTTTTGACGCGATCGACTCGGGTTCGATCCCACCTTTTGCCGAACTTTGTTTTCCTCCCTTTTCAAATCTAGTATCACATCGTAAAGGCATTTATTTTCAATAAAAATTAAGGAAATAATCAAAAAGTTGAAAATAAAGTATCGGGTAGGGTTAGGGTAGGTGTAGGGAGGGCTTTATTGTACCAATAAGGTGGCATCCATTTAATAATTAAAATTAAAATGATAATTTACACTCAATACGTTATTATTGCATACTGTTTTATAATGTACTATAATACTGAGGTGCAGATAATTGCCACTATTTGTATCAAGTAGTATACTTGATAGTAGAAATCCTGCTATTTTAACAGTGTAACTAGGTATTTGCACTTAGTGTAAATAGCATATTGCTAAAAATACTGCTATTTTCACTTAGTGTAAATAGAATCCACTGCTAATACGAGATTTGAAAAGGGAGGAAAAAAAAGCTCGGCAAAAGGTGGGATCGAACCCGGGTCGATCGCATCAAAAAGTCGGTGACAAGTGCTTATCCATCTGCGCCACCGGAGCTGATGTTTCACAGCCACTTTTTACTAAACGTAAATATACACTCCGTATTTTTTATTCCATAGTAAGGGCAATTTATACAATACATTTAAACTGAGCTACTTTAATACCATCTCCGAACTTTCTATCACGACTCTGCTGTTCTTCGGCTGGTTCTTCTCTGTATACGTTGATTG
>NW_015505620.1:490359-507435 GCF_001515645.1 Sinocyclocheilus grahami
TCGCAGCTTCTGTCGAATCGCGATCTCGATTCCATTTCGATTTATCGTGTAACCCTAGTGCCGATACTAAAATGTGACGTGTAAACAGATCACTGCACTGATCATTGTTTGGACTTTGATTCTGACGGCACCCAAATCTCTTCCGATGAAGAAACAAACTCATCTACATTTTGGATGGCTGAGAGTGAGTCCCTTAAAGGAGTCATATGATGTTGCTAAAAAGAACATTATTTTGTGTTTGGTGTAATGAAATGTGTTTATGCGGGTTAAAGTAATTTTGCACGGTTATAAAATTGAGTTATGAAAGTAGATGATGGATAACACACACACACTTAAAGATCTTTCAAACTCTGGTAACTAGTAAAGTCGATTGGGAAATAAAAAGTTTTGGCAGACATTATATTATATGCAATATATATGTTTCTGTATGCTCTATGTATTAGTGTGGTTTTTTTTTGCATTATAGAAATGGCAGTTATTTGGAAGGTTTCATGCCAATTTTATTATTATGATCATTGGGTGCATTTTGTAACGTTTTGCATGATTTACTCTGAAGCGCAATGCCCTTGTCAGTCAAAGAATGACTTAATGAAAGCAATACCATAAAGCCCTCATAGATGCATTGTTTGTTTGTGTGTAAGATTGTTCTGAAGAATTCAGAGTTCATTGTTTAGTGCGTGGCTGCATGCAATTCAGTAAACCGTATGGGCTCCTTTGTGAGCCATTGTCAGATTGTTTCCTTCCTGTTAATGGTAAAATCATGGAAGTGTTTGTAGAGTCCCTGCCCTCTCTTTGATGTGGTCTATGACCAGAATGAGGCAGAATAATTGGCTGATGAGACCTTGTTTAGGCTCTTTCAGAGAAATCGTGTCTTTGATCTACTTATGGACATTTTGACTAAATGTTTGCATTGAATTTTGTTGTTGTTTTGTTTTCTGTCATTAATTGTTTATTTTCCCTTTCACGACATGGTGGCAGCAACAATACTACAGCGAGAATAAAAGTTACGCCTTCTTTCTTTGCGTGAACATTTGGGCGGCGTTATGCAAATCTTCCCACATAGTGACGTAGATATGTGGGGGCGTGTTAGAACGAGGCGTTTTAGGTAGGCGTGGCTGACTCTTAACTTTTATAAAGAATTTCTCTTTGGATTTGAGACTTTAGTATTTGCAACTTTACAGATCTTCTTTATGCGCCAAGAGCTTGTAACACTCCAAAGAGAAAGGAAAAATTGAAATCGCATCATATGACCCCTTTAAAACTTTGATCCCTCAAAAATCGTTACTTGTTGCAAACGAATAGTCTTGCAACAAATTTCACCTGGTAGACACAAAAGAGGGTAGTAAAAATGCTTGCTTTGAAGGAGGGACACAAGCATATATGTAGATTAGAATATCAGACATTTATCAAGAAGGCTGTTTTGACGTGGCCTAGAAAGAAGCTGTTAAAACTCTCAGAACTCTAAGGCTGTGCGATATTGAAAAAAAATGTGATACGCGATACCTTGTTAAAAACTGCGATATTCGCTATGCGATACGATATTGCTTAAAGTGTGAAAAATCTATTTCAATTATATTTTAAAATATTTAAAAATTAAAATTATATAACCAATTTGTTTCACATTCTTTCTCGGAAAAGAAAGAATCACTACAACTTCTGAAAGGGACCAGCAGTGTTTTAGCAGTACATAAAAAGTAATGTCACAAATCAGAAAATGTAATTTTAACATCAATGTGAATGACAAAAAAAATGAATGACACTAATTTTATATCATTGTGACTTTGCTTTCCACACACTTTAAGTACTTCTTCATATACCACAGCAAAAACTATAATCTGAGAAAGTTCAAACATGATTAAAGGCAAGTGAACAGTCAGTAAAAAAAAAAAAAAAGAAAGAAAAGCACGCGCCAGGTGTGAGTCTGTCAGACAGAAAATAGGGTTAACACTCGGTCATGCATTAAAAAAAAAATACCGCCATGTACCGTAAAACCGGTATAATTTTGGAAAATACCGTGATACACATTTTTGGTCATACCGCCCAGCACTAAGCCCCGCCCTCCAATTCACACATGTAGGTGTAAATTACAAGATCAAATGCAGGTCTACGCATAAATCAAATTATAAAGATGCTCCGAAGACAAGAAGACGCTGTGCAGTGCCAAGTTGTAGAAAAACACCGTCTTTGCATCACTTTCCTTCTGATCCCAATAGGCCTGTCACGATAACAACTTTTTGTTGTGCGATATATTGCCCCAGAAATAATTGCGATAAGCGATATTGTCATTTTAAAGACCATTTTATGCCACTGAATATATAATCATAATGTAACAGGAGGCGTATACACACTCCCAAATGACAACAAACTTTACATTTTTAAGAATATTTAGATCATGGAAATTAAGTATCAAAATATTATATACCTTAAAAACCCTGAATAAATAGTAAATATTTTCTAACAAAAAGTGCAAAGTAACAAGTAGAAAAAAAGAAAATTGCACAAAGAACTTGTATGGAGATTTTTCCATCTACAGATTTTTCCCTGACCTTCTTTTCTCAGTAAATTAAGGGTGCACGCTATTGCTGAAAAACAATCACTACTCCGCAATCAGATGTCCGTATACACAAAGGCACAAATCCCTGAACACATCCCTAAATCCCTTTTGTACAAGTGGAATGTACAAAACATGGTGAAATTCATTTTTAAGTAAATATAATGGGCGATATATTGCGTCACCAAAAATGTTTGTGCTCATGTACATATATTGCGCGATAAGTCGATATATTGATTATTGCGACAGGCCTAGATCCCAACATTAGGAAAGAGTGGATCATTTTTAATGAAGATCCAGACCACGTCAGTAAGAATTTGGTCGTTTGTTCACTTCATTGTACCTTGGATTCGTTTACAAACAAGCCACAATTCAATGCGGGATTTTCAGAAAGATTGAAACTAAAAGACGATGCTGTGACGACTATATTGGATCCGACACTAATGTCGCACCACACAAGTGTGAGTAACCATTTTTATTACATGCTCACTATTGATTTGTCTGTTATTACAGATCATTTGATATGTACTGAGTATTTGTGTTTTTTATCTAAACCACAGCAGCATCCATCTGAGAAGGCCGTAGGCTGTCAAACACGCAAATGTTAGCCAATCAGAGTCGACAATCCGCCACACCTATTCAAACAGAGCGTTCTGATGAGGGGGGTCAAAACAGGACAGAAAATAGCTATTAATTATCCACCTTATTCTTCCCGTAAGAGTGGGTTTGCTCCCATTTGTAGTTTTTATGGGTCTGGCTTTCATCCGCTTCCAGCTATTTTTAGCTGTACAAAACAGCTTGTTTTGCTGCTTGATATTGCAGACTGGTGTGTCTTAACTTATTATTTTAATGTATTATCTTAATTATGAACACACTGGTTTGTCGCGCAAACAGTTTTACCGTTTACTGCACGTTGTTATTCTTCTCCTTAGTTCCCAACAGCGGCTAATGAACCGGAAGTCTTGCCCATAGGCTTACTTCCGCTTTGAAGAATAAGGTGGATAAATTATGATGTTTTTTGATGCAAAAGTCTTGATAACATTATAAGTAGACCTCAGTACAAACTACCTTTAAAGCTCATTTCCCCATTGCTCTCATCTCAGACTCATTATGCTGTTTGACAGGAATGTGGCCATCCAGACAGACGCCCACTCTGTCCCCTCGAACCCTAGCTGAAAAAGGAGATCTTTTTGATTGGCATTTACTGCTCCGATTCACATCTGCGGTGCCAGTGAGACAGCTGTAAGGATGGTATGTTTGTGTTTGTACACTTTTTCAAAAGGAAACTACAGTTCACAGGCAGGACTCACGGCAGAGACAGGAAATTATGCAGCGGAGACCTTCAAACTCAACCCGTGACTGAGAACCCAAGAGCTCGCAGGGACAAAACACGAGTTGGTGGTCGTGACATTTACAAAATGAAAAAAAAAAAAAGCCTTCCGAGCCTTTTATTCCCAGAGAAACACTTGAGAGGAATGATTAATTCCTTTCTCTGTGTGACAGCATACAGTACTCTTTTCACTCTCCAGGCAGGGAGCTGAATGTTTGGAGCTTGTTTCAGAGGTGTCGATGGCATTTATAACAGTCCTGTTTCTGTTTGCAGAAAAACAAGCGCCCAACTAGAAATGCCACTTCCTCCCACTGTTTCTGAAGCACTTGCTCATGCAGAATTCTGACTCAAGAACAAAATATGAAAGCATATTTTAAACTGGAGGATGTTTTCAGACTTTTTCTCTGAGCTGATTTAGATTTTTTTTTTTTTCTAAACTAAGCTTAGATGACTGAATGTTTCAGGGCTCAACATTAAGAACATTTAATTAAATTCCATATTATTATTTTTTACAAATGCATGACATGAACCTGTTCTTCCTGCTATTTATGCAAAGGTATCACATAAAGTACATCTGAATGGAGGACCAAATTAATTAATTTAATGATCAAAACAATAAATCAGTTAAAAACCTATATTGAGACTTGGAAAAGTGCAATTACCCAAGAAAAATAATTCAAAACAATATAGCGCACTGGATGTCACGATAACAGCAATTTTAAGGGTGCATTTCTGTGCAATATGGACAAATACATGTTTAAATTTTATTACACAATATTTCAATGCTGTGCATCTCAAGACCCTTGCGTTCTTTTCCATTCTATTCCAGACAGTCAGTTCAGCTCTTTTGGCCCTCTTCGCTCAACAGAAACTACATGCATGCAGTGATGCCTTCTGCGGAATTGAGCCCTGCTCTTATTGGAAACTGAGAACAATCAAATATTTCATAAACAGGCATGCGAAAGGGGCGCAGACCATTAGTAGATTTTTGTGAATGCCCGGCGGATTCCATGTGGGCCTGGTTATTTTGTCCCATTCATTGTAATTCATTGAGCTACATACTGAGGAGCTCTTAGGAAAGTAGATATTATGAAAAGGACTGACGTGCTTTCAGCAATGCTTATCCGAACACATGAAAGGAATAAGTAGCGACTGATAGAGACAGACCTCTTGAAAAGTGATGAGGCCGGTCTGTTTATGCCACTGACTCATGGCTGCTTGAGAAAATAAAGCCCATCTCACTGACTCCGTTCAACCTGCAGTGAGCAGTTCTAGGGTCTTGCTGCTTTAAGATTGACCGTATTTATTTCCTTATTTAATGTGCCTGCTTTATCATTTATAACTAGTGGTATATTTTATTGATACATTTATTATACAATATTATTTCGCATGTAAAAGCTTTTGAGATGTATATCTATATTCTGAAATGACAGAATTTAAAAAACCTAAAAATACCTAATGCACTAGTTTTGCATAACCCTTGAAAAATATTGACCAATACTAAAAAAAAAAAAAAACGCTATGCAAGTCAATAGGGACCAGCAACTGATGGTGAACTGTCCCTTTAACCAACGTTTTATGATCTTATCTAGTCATGTCCTGCATTTTTATTGTTTCATGGTTAGTGTTGTTACGATATTAGCATTCCAACAGCTCAACAGACATGATTGGCTACAGTGCTCAGCGCTCTTTAGTCGTTAATTAGAGCACAAACACAAATACACATGGCACTGTATGAACTGCATGCTGATCAGCAGTACCGAATAGAGTCAGTACTTCATAGGGCTGCACGATATTGGAAAAAAACTCGCATTGCAATATGTATTTTTTCTGCAATATATATTGCGATATGGAAAAAAAATCAGATGACTTCAGTAGCTCATTTTGGGAAAAGAAAATCAATGACTGGGGTGATTTTGTAGGCGAGTAAACCAGCATAGGAAATAAACATTACAAGCATAGATACATAACAGAACAAAGATACAAATGAAATAAGCAGTGCTTTATATTTTTCAGGTAAGTCTAACAGTATTCAGGTACAGAAATCGAATAATCAAATGTAAAATAACACCGCATAGTTTTCACTATAAATTAAATCGAACAAATCTGTGTTAAAGCTTTAGTGATTTTTCTTTGAGTTTTGTTGTTTGATTAACATTCATGACACAGAAAGCAACAGGAACATAACTGCTGTAAACCAAAATGCTGTTACACATCTATTTTCTTTCTCAATTGTTTACCTTCGTTTAAGCCATAAGCATCTGTGTTTACAAGGATACTTGCAGAGCACAGTATTTCAGACACAAATAGATGCAGAAGTGAACAGAAATCGGAGGTCACGTGCATCTGCGTGGCTCTCACTGTGTCTACACTGGATGCGACAAAATACTATAGAACTAGGGATGCACCGATATGAACATTTTGGCTGATAACGATAACCGATTATTCTTTATTTTTGAAAGCCGATAACCGATATGTTGGCCGATAAATCTATATACGCGACACGACAAATCCCGACTGATGCCTCGTTCTATTTATGATGATGTACTACTGACACAAAATTCAAATGATATGCAACGGTCGCTTTGTCGTGTCCAGTGTAGACGGTCTTTGGGGCTGTTCACATATCAGCCTAAAAACGCATGGAAAATGCCAGCCGCGCCGATTTCTCCTTTCCAAAGCGCTCGGGAGCTTGCGCTTTCGTGGCGTCTGCTGTTCCTAAGCGACCGTGACCTGCGCTCTCCGTAACGATGTGGAAGTTTCAAAGGATTAATGGATTTCCAGCACTGAAAATTGCTTGCAGTAGCTCTGCTACTAAATTTATTTAAAATAGGTATCTCTATACAGCTTCCGCATCCGGTGTAGACACCGTGGCTGTGTGTGAGCAAAGAAAACAATCAGTATAAATATAACGATCAGTAGCCTATACTAAACATCGCACAACCTGCGATGTGATTATCGCGGATGCGCACATCGCGATATCGATGTTGAAACGATATATCGTGCAGCCCTAGTACATCGTTCTACTGGTAATACAGTTTTGTCATTTTTATAATTTAAGGATCCACTTGGTACCGAAGTACTGGTACTTTTGACAACACTATGCATTATATATATATATATATATATATATATGAGGGTTGGACGAAATAATGTGAACACCCATTATTAAAGTGATTAATAACATTTATGCAGGCTACAATGGAAAAAAAAATTATTGCCCAAAATTATTATCATTTTCTTATAGTTTCTGTGTGTTATCTAGTTTGTTCAACAAGCCCCATGGGTCAAATTCGCCTTAAATACCATGTTTCCACAAAAACCGACTGCAGAAAACTTTGCAAAGCCAGCATCTATGAAAGAGCTGCAATTGCTCAAAGTTTAATCACAGACACTAATGCTAAAATGCAAAAAATACAGTGTCATGATTAGGGTTGGGCGATATAGCTAAAAAATTTATCAACGATACAATGTTTCATATCGTTCGGTATTGACATTTTTTATAACCTTTTTTAAAACACCGCAATAGTGAATTTTTTTTTTAATTTAACAACTGTATTTTTAAATTAACCCAATTTATTGAGATAACAAATATTTTTTTGTTTGTTTTTAACAGTCAAACACAATAAAAATTAAATATCTAATTTCTAATGTTTTATATGCAGATTATATAGGTCGTAAGGAAACTTTTGGCTTGTCTCCCGAGGACACAGAAGGGCTCAATGAGCAAAATAATGCAGCACATAATGTCAACACAGGGAAACAACGGTCTATAAAAAACATGCATTACGTCTAAATTAACTCGTATAAATCAAATATATATTGCATAAACAATTATGAACAAAACAGCATCATGTATTTATGCATTGCATAATACAAAGAGCCGAATCGCCCATCATTGCATTTAAAAACATAAGAGACGCAGTCAAAAGGAATAAACCTCCACAAATTCGCGACGCATTTTCTAAAACCGTTTTAACTTTGCATGGCTACATCTCTTGTGAGACGCGAGTGCAGCAGTCATATTTGTCCGTCTGAATATACGTTCTGTGTGAATGGCTTGGTTTTTGGTTTTCACCTAATCAAGATCTTCTCCGCATTGAGCTACTATATTTCTCTTATATTTTGAATGCATAACACAGCAGCGGTGCATCTCGTGGGCTAGTCTAACAAAACATTAAAATGTAACAACGTCACTTACATCATCATCACCGCATCTCGCGTGCCACTGATGACGCTCCCTCGCACTTCTAACATTAAATGCAAATGTTTATTTTAAATTCGACTAATATTATAAAAAAAATTTCATAATCTCATCACAGGCAGGCACAGCACTCAATTCAGCATGTGTTTGTGTGTGCTGTCTGCGTCACTCGTAGCACATGCACTATATCGAACATTTTTTTAATATCGTTATCGAAGAAGGTGTACCGTCGATAAATATCGATACCGTTTTATCGCCCAGGCCTAGTCATGATCATAAATCCTGGACAGTTGTAGTGCCAAAATGACCTTCAACATCTGCCCTGGACAGACAAATCGCTTGACTTGAATATTGAATAGAAACCAATGTGGGTAGTTTTGAAGAGAGTGAAATTAGAAATTCAAACAAAAAATACCATTTTGTGGCTGTTTAATGTGTCGTGACAGATCACTGTAGCGCCTCAGTTCAAGCGACGCGTGAACTGATCATCTCTTCCTCTTTACTAGATATAGCATGAAATAAACATGATCAATACACACCATTCTTCAAGTTCAAGTCCACCGGCGTTAATCTGCTCTCCTATCTGATTTGTTTGTTGGATAAAATGGCAGATTCTCCATTATGAGTGGTCAGATCGCCTATCAATCAAACTCCTGACAAAGGGTGAATCGGCATATGTTCTGACATTCAACTGAAAACAGAAGTTGTAAGACTGTTGTAAGGAGGCTGGAAGCTCTATTAAAGGCAAATGGTGGTCAAACACCTTTATAAAGAATCTATGGCATGAATGCCATTTCAATGTTATCTGTAACTCCTAAAGGAGGCATCAAAACAGTTTGTCCATGTTGTCTTTTTTGGTGGTGTGTAGTGTGTAAACTGTTAAGTCCATTCATCTTTTTTTCCCAAGTTTTCTTTTGGTAAAATCTTGTTATGCTTCCAGCAGTGAATACATTTTCCTTGTGTTTACTGTGGGTTCATCGCGAGCACAGGCTGTGTATGCATCTGAGAGAATTCAGTGTGTTAAAAAAGCACAAGCCTGTAGCGCCGCATACGGCCTCCGCTTTCCACCCACTAGGGTTCAGAGGCTGTTTGACTCATCTAGCGCTCCATATCTCCAGAGCTGCTTGACCTGCACTAATGAGAGAACAGCCATGCTTAGGAAGCAGATGCATTTGCTTCATTTCCTGTTGTTTCACGCACAGGCTGTGAACAGGAGAGTGGTCCAGAGTGTCTGAACGTGTCAAGCCGCTGTTGAAATAGAGTTTCTCAAAGGTTACGAGTGTTTACCGCTTTATCTCCCAGAGAAATGCCAACAGTGCCCACTTATTGTGAGAGAAACCCCTCCCTCATAGCTTCTTCACCAGTGGCATGTAGATGTTGAGTATTTTTCAATTAAGTTAACAATGAAAAGAAAAAGATAAAAAGGGTCACTAATAAAACGAAGAATGAATAAATAATTGCAAGCAATAGAACAAGAGTGCTTGAAGTTTAGTTTTTTCTCAGTATGTGACTGAAGGGTTTATTCTGTGCATCTTATACATCCAAGTTGGGCATTCATTATTATGACATGTAAACGAATGAATTAAAAAATATCTTTCTGTACTTGGATTATAGATATATTGTATATATTGAGCAGGTGTACATTTTGTGTGCCAACTAACATTTTGAAAATACGAACATTTTCATGAATTCGAAATTTTGCGTCAGAGCAGCTTTATGAATGATTTACACAGAAATCATTCTGCTTGTGTTTCATGAATGAAGCTCGTTATGTGGATTATAGATCAGTGTTTCTGCCATCTTTCAAATCGACATGCCCCTTATGTCGTCACAACACGGCAACTTGTGTATCATCTAGAATTGAGGTTTTCCACTTGTAAGTACAACTTGACTTAATCACTAGCTATGTTTTCATCCAGAGTTGCAAAATTGGAACATCTGCAAACAAAGCACCGTTTCCATCCAGCGAGACGAAGCAAACTAAAACGTCACTTGCTGATAAACTGGTGACAAATAAAACTAAGAAAAAGGTCATTTGCTGCAGTGGAATAAGCCACTTTGGGCCTTTTTTTCGTACATAATTACTTGTGCCTCAGAGCGCGCAGACGAAATGAAACGCGTTCATGTTATCTTGCTTTCGGAGGTGGATGCCTGCTGTTTGGGAATGCAGTCGTGTAAGACAACACGACTTTTACAACAGACTTTGACTCAGGCATTTCAGAATAAACAAAACAACATTTCAGATCCTGTGCGATGAGATCAGTCCGCTGTTTAGTCCAGTTATGCCGACCCATCGCGCAAAGTCACAGACTTCTTTGATGTGCATCGAGGAATTTATTTGGTAAATGTGTTTTAATCGTAGTTTAAACACGTGCGCATATTCTTAGAATTTATGCGCATCTTGGTGTTAACATTCAATGTTTTTTTAATGCCATATCCTAAAATGCGCATAAAAAATAGGTGGATGGAAACACAGTAGGGCTGCACAATTAATCAAATTTCTAATCGCGATTACAATTATGGACGCCACAATTACATAATCGTTCAAAGCGGCAATTAATCGTTCAGAGTCCACTTATGTTATTCTGTGTGTTTTTTCTACATGTTAACTTGAGGGTTTTTCCATTGTTTTAATTTTAGTTTTAGTATAACACTATAATACCATTTATATTTTTACTTTTTTATAATTTAAAGAAGAAACCAATCCGATGTATAGTTGACATTTGAGACTTAATACTATAGAAAAGCACTAAACGTTTTTCAGTTAGCATTTTCAGCTTGTTTATTTTCATATAAAACTACGGAATGCAGTTGCATCAAACAATGGTATAAACCTCATTCGATGTAAATTGTGATAATCGTAATTAATAATCGCAATTACAATTTCAAGGCAATAATCGACAATTATGATTTTTGTCATAATCGTGCAGCCCTAAAACATAGCTATTCATGAACTCATAATTACTATTTCCGACTCCACTTAAAGAATCCATAATGTACATATTTTTACCAAAATGTACATTTGACCCCTTGTGCAGTCGGCAGAGAGCATTCAATCAAAGAGCGACTAGCTGCAAGCACAAATATAACTTTGACATTTCTGATATTAAGCCTGATAGAATGTTTGTTTCTGTTTTAAGTTCTTTTAAGGAAAAAGCTGAGGGACAAGTCCAAATGGTTTTCTATCGTGGACAGTTGGTTGAACTTGTATTGAAACCTGACAATTCCTTTAATTTAAGTGCTTTATTTAAATATCCATGACCACATTTACCAAATTTGATTTCAGATGGATAGGACACGTGTTTCTTGATAATCACAAACAAAAGTTTGAGTCACTGACATATTCTGCTGAATAGTGTATTTCTAGTTTCCAGCGAAGGCTTCTTGGGAATTTGGCATGAGCTCCAACGCTCTGACTTGTTCCCCGTTTATTTATCCAGATGTGTTGTTCTAAATGATGCTCTTTTTGTGTGCGCGCATGTGTTTTCGGGAAAGGACTGTGAATGTCTAAACTGCAGTTGTGGGTGCGATTCAGTCAGTGTTGTCTTTCTTTTTAGTGTACCGTAGCATGCCAGCTGGTTGTAATGATGGAATTAGATGTTGAAGTTGTGAATCCGCAGGGGATTGGTGGGTGATGAGGGAAATGTTTACCGGATGCAGACACTAGTCTTTATCAAGCCCATTAAAGGCTTTCTGCCCACCAAGACAAAATGCTTCTTTCCCATCATCAAACTTAATCCAACTCGAAGATCTGTTTTACATTTGCAACCCTGTAATGGCTCATGATAATAAAGCCAAGCATAAATCAACTTTCTTGCTTTATAAATTGTGAAAATCCTCTAGAGCTTGTAATGCAGATGAACCTATTTTGCCTGAAGCAAAATTAATACATCTGTTTATTGAACTAATTGAGTTCATAGTGATATGCTGTGTACTCTGAACTGTATATTTTTGATTTAAAAAAAAAAAAGGCCAAATCAGATGGCTATAATTAGAAAATTCTGTCATCGTTTACTCGCCCTCGTGTTGTTCCAAACCCATAAGAAATGAATTCATCGTCGGAACACAAATAAAGATAGATTGAATCAAATTTGAGAGATTTCAGTCCCTCCATTGAAAGTCTATTTACCCAAAACTCTGATGCTTCAAAACATTCGTAAAGAGATCAAAAATTAAATCCACATGAATTGAGCAGTTCAATCCAAGTTTTCTGAAGAGGCATGATCGCTTTATATGCTGAACAGATTTAATTTAGGCTTTGATCATTGATCAGCAAACATAAACAGAAGCGCATCCATATTTGCTTGACACGTGAGAACAAACCTCATAGGTTTGTCACAGAAGCTCAATTAGTTCTCAAAGGTTCACAGGTTCGGCACAAAAATTCAGTCTGATTTTTACAATGCAATTTGTCTGTTTAGACCAAATGCTTAAAAAAACTGCAGACTGGCTTAACAAACATGCAGATTCCTCCCCTGACAGTAGGTGGCACTTAAAGAAAAGCAGAAATGCAGCATTTACTCCAAATACTACAGTACACAAAGCAGTGCAGCACAACAGTATTTAGCTACATGTTTTCAAACAACTACATGTTTAGATATTTGTATTCGCTATAGGGTTTATCAGATAACGGCTAATACAAGAGTACAGAGACAAGAAAGCCGGGTCTGGATTTGTCCTCTGCTGTTCATTGTTGCATAAAAAAATACTCAGTTCGTAAGTTATAGTTTTATGTAACGGCAGTAGCTCTGGGCAAGGTAAAGAGATCAAAACATGTTTCTGTAAAAAAATGAAAATGTCAATCTGAACAAACGAAATAACAGCCGATCATTCAAATTAAAGTGTTTATCGCATCGAATATTCATCTTTGCGTGAACAGGCATTCAGGGGTCAATTCCAAACCAAACAGCTTTATGTTGGTAAATGCGGTAAATGTACTTGTTAATAGTTCATCAAACTTGAATCAAATGAAGTTGTTCGCTCACATGAAATTCCTAATCACATGGATTCCTGTTCAGATGGCTTCATTTTGCCCACAGAATTTCGCCATATCTGCATAAATGTCAACCGCAGCTGTAGGGATGTCAAAGGTTCTTCGGTGCCAAATCAATAATAAAATAAGATGTAACTATAGCAGACTTTAATAGAGCTAGTATGTAGTACGGGCTCTCCTATCAACAACTTGTCCTGTGTCTGGCTTCTTTCAAATATGAAGCACATATTTCCAGTGAAACATCACCATTTTTGATACACTATCAAAGCCGTACAGATATTCACTAGGGATGCGCCGATCCGATATTCATATCGGGTATCGGCTCCGATAGTGCCATTTTTCTCGGATCAAGTATCGGTCAGAGAGAGCCGATCCAAATCCGAGTTTTTTTTCGGTTTGTTTGTTTGTTTTTTTCCCTCGATTGTGCGAATTATTCTGTGTTACTTCTGAAGCCATATGATAGCTTAATGTGAGCTACATGAATATTTAATTCCTTACATTAAAGTTCACACAAACTCTTTTCTCCGCTGTGGCTGTCAGTCATTCGTTCAGCCTTTAAACCCTGGTCGCGTTCGGTTACAGCAGTCAGCTCGGTAAAGCTCTCTCCAAGATCATTCTGTGTTCCCATTATACTTGATTTGTAAATACATGTCTATGATTTTGCAAAAAGGACTTTATCTTCTTGCCGGAGTTTAATGTTTTGTTACTTGCTACCGGGTGTCTGTGAGAACAAAACACTATAAATAGAAGAAAAGTCCTATCGTATCTATCATATGTTTTTTATGCCTTATTAAAAAATATGCTATACATTTAAAATAAATGTATTTTAATTTGATAGTATATACTTATATATAAATACATTCATGAATGTTTTTAATGAATGGATTTTATAATGATACAAATAGCAATGTGTAACATTTGACCATATTTAGTGCAACACTTTTATTTGTTCCCCACAAAATAGTTTTTTCACTAAATACTTTGGATTTCTAAAATAATTTTGCACTGATTTTTCTAGAATAACTTTTGCTGTCGAATTATCCACTAACCTAGTTTATGAATTTTTTTTGTCATAGATTATAAATATACATAGGCCTATA
The DNA here is from genome assembly GCF_001515645.1 of Sinocyclocheilus grahami. Taxonomy (NCBI): domain Eukaryota; kingdom Metazoa; phylum Chordata; class Actinopteri; order Cypriniformes; family Cyprinidae; genus Sinocyclocheilus; species Sinocyclocheilus grahami. The sequence goes on from NW_015505620.1 coordinate 504,538, forward strand.
TTTTTTCATATTTGTTTATTTAATTTTTCTTTATAATGAAATAGTCTGTATCTAGTAGATTGTGAAAGAATGATTATCAGTTCCACACACAGAGATATATAAATTCTACATTTATTTAAATGAGGGGAAAAAACTTCACTGGTATCGGATCGGTATCGGCCAATACCGAACCCTAGGTATCGGAATCGGTATCGGAGGCAAAAAAGGCGGCTCGGAGCATCCCTAATATTCACAACAATGGTATTTCTGCTGGTGTCATTAGTTTTTACCGTGGTTTCCAAATCGGTATTGAGAATTGAGACATTCCACTGGTATTTCTGAAATTATTTTGTACTGTAATCTCAATAACAGACCAGCTTTTGTCACTGTAGCTAAATCTGTCAAACTGGGAGAGGTGCTGAGCTGTTATCATTCTGACTGTACGTGGTGTAAAGGACAGGATTTCCGTAGTTCTTCCATGCCCAGGATGTTTTCTTGGTGGATTCTCCGCAATCCACTGCCTGTTTTCCAGGGCGTAGTGTGAATTCTTCCCCTATGCGAACCCTGGTTCAGTGATGCATTTGAAATTCCCTTACAGCTTCTCTAGACCTGCTCTTGGAAATTCATAGACAGCACGGCACCAGTTTGAGTATCAGCGCCAGCAGGCGCACTCATCACTATAGAGCTCTGGACGCCATTGTGCTTGACAGATATCAAAATCATGCAAATGTTTTATGTCACTCCAGATGAGAACTCTACTACCAGATGTAAGCTCAACCAGTGACGAGTCTGTTTAACTGATTAAGTGCCTCCCTTGTTTTCCTCCTCGATAAAGGAATCCTACACTTTAAGACGGCCAAAATGCATGCCAGCGTGGGCATAAACAAAACTCCCAGTCAGGCTGAAATGCAGTGAGATCTTAAAATGCGAGCTTTTCTGGGTCAATTCAGTTCATGTGTTTACATTTGATGCCATCTTTCATTGTAGTATGTACTCAGAAGGACATAAGCGAAAGCATATCACATCACGTGAAATGGACATCAGGAGTCAGAAACTTACTGAAGTTGGCATTTCCCAGCCACAGAAAGTGCATTAATGTTGCCAAAAAATAGAATCAAATGGAATTAATATTATCAGCGGAGATTAGTAATAGTGTTATTTCTTCAGTTTCAATCAAGTTAGGTATTTAACAGTGGAGTCTTGTTGAAAATAATTACCGGCTTATCAGTATTGCCTATTGAACAGTGTTGCTTTTTGTATAATTGGGTGTTTTATGTTATCTGAGGTCAGCCCTTTCCTGAGGCCGTGGGAATGATGAAGTCTTGTGCTCCGTCTCTCGGCTGTCTTGGCGCTTGGTTGAGTCTGTGTGATGCAGTTCTGATCAAGTGACTCGAGTGATACAGACACTGTGAGGAGTGCATATGGTTTGTGTACAGCCTTCACACTCTTCCAGGTGGTGGAAAGCACTTTATAATGCAAAAAGTAACATGCTACTTTGCATAAGTAATGATGCTACTTTATTGGTTGCATCAAGCAATACAGTAATTCAGTCCCTAAATCTGCAAATGAATAAGTAGAACTTACCTGTTCCTTTAAACGCATGCTCATCATTCTTATATGAATGTCTTCTGCCAAGTCTGGGCTATTGCAGCCCTAAACATAGACTGTGACTTACTTGATATAGGCCTGAGTTTACACTGTTAAAGCATGAATAACATACCATAATTGTTCAGACTAACACTAAAAACTTGTGCCTTCGTGTTTTGTTGATTGTGGATGAAGCCCTGCTTGGTGCACTGTAAGTAACAAGAAGCTTTATACATATTAATTGTTTTAACAGTTAATTTTGGGAATGCAGTTAATGCATTCATTCACTAAAATAACTTAATCATTAATTGAATAAGCAAATGCATATGACATAAAAATGATCCATGGCAGAAATCCAGTTGCTTAATGATTATTTTTAGTGCATCTTCTAGTCCTAACACGTTAAACCTTGTGTATGGTCTTAACTGGATTGTGTGACTGAGCCCCACAGGTTAACGCACAGTCTCTTACTGGTTAATCTCTGGTTAATCTGTTTGGGTGGCCATGTGTGTAATCTGACTGTAAAGTGGCTATAAGGATTTAGCTGGCTGTGAAGACAGAACCTGAATGAAAAGTAAGGCATCGTAGTTTACTGCCACTTAAACTACTGTCATCCTAAAATTCTAAAGGTATGGTGGTGTGATATTATTATTTTGTTCATATCAGTACCTGGCCGAGGCAACAATGTGCATTCAGCACATTTCAGCTGTTCAGCCAGTGAAATGCATTTTAAATCGATGTAAATGTCAGTCTTGAAATGCTTTTTTCTTGCCTGAACGTGTGCTTGAGTACAGTGGCACAGGCACAGCCTCAGGGACTATGTGTCTGACCGGTGCAGCGTGTTTTCCTGCAGAAAACAAGCTCTGAACTTTATACTCAACGGCTGTGTTGTCTCTGGTGTGCCAGGTTATAGTTTAGTCCATAGCTAAACACCCAGGCCTTAATTAAGGGTCTTTTTTCCCCTCCATTCCTGATAAAGAGCAGATCCTGCAAAACACCCTTCAGGTTTTTGTGGGTTGATTGTGACTCTCACGTCATTGATGTTGTTGCATTTGATTCCAGGAGCTCTAACTGTGGGGCTGGTGCGCCAATGTCAGACCATTCACGGACGAGATCGAACCTGCATCCCCCCGCGACTCCCCCCGGAGTGGGTCACCACGCTCTTCTTTATCATCATGGGCATCATCTCCCTCACGGTCACCTGCGGCCTGCTGGTGGCCTCGCACTGGCGTCGAGAAGCCACGAAGTACGCAAGGTGGATCGCCTTCACAGGAAGTGAGTGACGCATCTCATGTTTGAATCCCCCCCCCCCCCCCCCCCCCCTTTTTCCCT
>NW_015505620.1:507456-515875 GCF_001515645.1 Sinocyclocheilus grahami
CCCCCTGCTGTTTTCTCTCTTGCCTTTTTTGCCCCGCCCACCAGAGATGTAAAGGTGAAGCATGTCGTTTCAGCGCACCAGTGATGTCGCTCAGAGTTGTGAGAATTTGTTCAACACTTCTCAAAATGGGTGCAGAACCTACACTCCTTTTTAAGACGGAGCATGATGAAACAAGTCTGTGCATGCGCCATGCATAACGATAAATATGTCTGTTGACAGTAAATATTTCTACATCTGTTGTACTAAGTATACTGAGGATTAAAGGGGACTGTACTAAAGCATTAAAAATACCGTAATATGTTTGCAGATAGTTAGGAAACTTGCTAAGTTCACATACTTGTTTCTCTGAAAAACAATGCTACCGCCCGTTATTCTACTTTGGAATGTGTGTTCTGTGTCAGAATGTCTGTTTTTGTTTTGATCTGTCTGATTCCGCACACTGCTAATTTACACAGTAGTATTTCGACACCCCGGGTTGCCAGTTGGTGGAAAACACAGCATATGGCAGCCATGGAAGTGAGCAAATGAACTGAGCCAGAAATCACAGATTCTTCCCGACCTGAAAAACCTCGGCATCCATCTAAAATTCTCTATGACCACAAGCATATTACAATGCGGATTAATCCCATCATTTTACTAATTGCAGCTCATCACCTCCCATTGTCCATTGCGCTCATTCCTGTTGTGTGTCATCAATCTGGCAACCTGCGTGAGCATCGACTCTTGGGGAGGATGAGGGGGCGGGAGAAACGACGTATAAGGCATATAAGGATGTATAAGACTGGTCAGGAAGTTACATAAAAATGTAGATTGGTCTAAAATAAAATAATTATCATTAGCCCTTGGCGAACTGCTAGTTGGTCAGACTAATTCTTCAGACACAGAATTAATTTTATATAACTGGCCCGTGGAGAGATAGCGCAGACACTGGACAAAGATGAAACTTCGTAGTGCACATGTGTCGACTGCGAGTGTTTACGTACGTTATAAAATGGTTTATACTTTGAAAGGCTATGCGTTCGGCTGAAGTGTTAGCATCAAAACTAAAGTATACTTTGGGCTCTGCTTGTCGCACTGTGGAATTCTTATTACTATGAGAAGCTGATTCAGGATATGTGACCCAAAAGGTTATTTTTGTTTGTTTTTTTTGCAGAAACCTATGACCCATAAGGGCAGATTTTTCTAAAAATAATGACACCACAATAGTAGACCAACATAAAATGTAATTACTTCAAAAAAATAGCACAGGAGTCTCTACTACTGGTTCTACAGGAAACAGTGAATCAACTGCTAAAAATGTGCATAGACTTAAAAAGAAGACCGATTATTTCACAGACAACTCAGTCGGAGCTACACATGCACTTGACAGAATATTGGTTTTACCCCATCAAATGAGGTGTGGGTTCCCAGCTGTGGGGAATATGCAACACCAACCAATTTAAAGTGCTGCGCACAAGCAGTCAGTGAGATAGATGATCTGTGTGGTTTGGGCTTGAATGGCGCTGCTGAGGTGTTGTGTGTCTGTCCAGCATGTGTGTAGCATCTGCTGTGTTCGCTCACTGGAGACACTATTAACTTTCTTCTCTACTCCTCAAGCTAGTTTACACATCCTTTGTGTATTATATAAAGAAACCCTTCAGTTTAAACTTCCTCTCAGGATCGAGGGTAAATGAGAAGCAGCAATAGCTAGCTGGGCTGCGAATTCATCATCTTAATGTAATGTCACCTCTAGCGTTGACTGAAGTGTCGGAGTTGTTTTAAAGTCATTGCACTAGGGTGTTGTTGGCACTGCAGGGTGTTGCTATACATTTGCTAAGATTTTCAAAAAAAATTTTTAGGGCATTGCTGTGTGATGGTTGAGTAGTCAACTGTCTAGTTGCTTATTGTTCAGCTGATCCCATCTCGAGTCTCTGTGAGATTCTAGATATGGCTCAGGTTGCTCCTTCAAAGTCTATCAAATTTTGATCACCATTTAATCGCATGCAAGATGTAAAAAAAGAAGAAAAAAAACATTGGCAAAGTTAGAAAAGTAACAGCATACCTCTCCTGAACAAGCGGTAGGATTGAGGTTTTGTGTAGAGTCGTGAGTGTATCAAATAAAAGCTATTTTTAATAAATGGCTCCTGATTATGGCCGTCGTCTCTGTTTTGCAATCAAAAGCCCAGAATCTATAATCGGCACTGTAGTGTGTCACAATAGCCAAGTACAGTGCGATTATGAAAGAGTCTTTTTCCGTTGTCTAATGGGTGGCATTGGCAGCACTCGCAGAGAGATGCTGCTGAATGGAGAAGTCATTTCGCCAAGCATTGCATACGTAGTGGCATGGTTGCCATGGCAACAGGAAAGAAATAGTCCCAATTGTCCAGGTTCCGCTTACTGTGTCTGAACCTCGGTGACTCAGTTGTGTTTTTCTATCGCCGTGTGTGGGCGGTAGTTACGCCGTTTAAAAGAGCAACAGCTCCTTAACTAGAACACCTCCGCCGGCTGGGATCACAATCTCGACCATCGGGGTTACATATGAAGACCAACAGGAATAAAAATAAAAATAAACGACCACAAAATGGCGCAAGTTTGCTATGTCACAAATCAAAAAATGTTTTAATGCTGCTAGTGGTTGAAAAATATCCAGATGGGTGGATTTTTTTTCCCACAATGTAGCAAAAATGTTTAAAATGTGATCAAATGACAGAAATATCAACATTTTAAAGTGAGACGAATCAAATAATATCACACATTTAAAGCCCATTGCATGAGCGTTTTGCTCCAGGTGGGGTTAACACAGGTGTCTGGGCTAAAGCTGCCACTGGCCTGAAGCCACCCGGACCTGAAAGAGCAGCTTTGTGTGAGTAACACAAGCCCCCTGTGTCCCCTCACACCACGCCCAGCTTGCCCAGGTTATGCTCACGGCTCCACGTCTGCTGTCATGTCCGCAGCTGTGGCTCTGGCTCGCGACGGCTTCAGCATATGGTGCGTCAGCGGAGACAGACGTAAATATTAGCCGCTGTCTTCTCAGACTTGTGGCTCAACCAGAATGCACTGCTGGACAACACTGACATTAAATAAAAAGAAAGTAAAACAGAGGCAGCCTTCATAACTTGGAAAATATAGCATGCTTTGAGGGTATTGCTGTAGCATTGGTTCGGTGAAAAATTGACACTTAAGGTTTTGTGGTCCAGGGTCACACATACACACACACAATTCATATAATTTTACCTCTATTTTTAAAGTCATATCACATCAACCTGATATGTATTTTTGTATTCATGTATTGTATAGAATTTTGTTATACATTTAATTATTTAAATACACTATTATTATTATTATTATTATTATTATTATTATATATATATAATTTATATGTATAAAACATTTTAATGTTAAAATTATAAAATATATAATTAAAATAAAATTAAAATTATAAAATGTATAAATTGCTAATACCGATCTTTTTAAAGCCTTCTTTTTATCATGTAGAATTATTTATAGTGATACTCAAATCAGGATTTTTAGACATTTACTCGGGGCCTTAATTTCATTTTTGAAAATGGGGGGAATTCCCCTCTTAGGTGTCTCTTGTTGGGGGGATTTTTTTATTTGAGGGGTGGAGCAGCATTTTTTTGATATTTTTCAAATATATATATTTATCTGACCTAAATGTTTGACCATGCAGTGCAAAATCAGGATTTTTAGACATTTACTCGGGGCCTTAATTTCATTTTTGAAAATGGGGGGAATTCCCCTCTTAGGTGTCTCTTGTTGGGGGGATTTTTTTATTTGAGGGGTGGAGCAGCATTTTTTTTTATATTTTTCAAATATATATATTTATCTGACCTAAATGTTTGACCATGCAGTGCATTTTTGTTTTTACAATTGTGAAATTGTTGCACAATAACTTTCACACAGCACAAGCCTGATTTCGTGAGCTGTATGTGAGGCGGCCTTTTACACCAGGTTCACACATACTCCGCTTGCAGTGCGTATGCAGTCCGTGTGCGGTACGTAAGCAGTGCAGAAGCAGCACAGACTGTACTTTCACACAGGAATCTGCTTCTGATCCGTGGCTGTTTACCACAAACACAACATTTATCCATTATTTTGATTTCAAATCCAAACATTGATAGTGAATTTGCTTTTTCAGCATTGTGATTCTTTTTTTACACAGTACAGTAATGCAATCTATTAAATTACAATCTTACAATTAAAACAATCTATTATTGCTCATCTAAAAGTGCTCTTTTCCTTTAAACCTAGCCAAAAAGTCATGTGTTGACTGTGAAACACAGTAGACTTTCATCATGTGCATTTATGTTGTAATTACTACATTTGCATGTCAATCCAAGTTCATATTTACCGCAAACCAATGCGCTGTCACTTTAATTCAGCACGTGTAGCGCAGCAATAGACTTGGTGCGGAAACGATCTCCGCTCTGCTGCAGACGCACCACTACTGGAACACACTGCCGGACCACAACCGTGTGCAGTGTGAACGCTTTATAAACCAGGTTTATATCTGAGAGCGCGCGTCCGGCTTTGTGCGAGAGCAAAGGAAATCCACGTGCGAGCGGCTGAATGGTTAAACACAAGAATTAAAAAAATACAATTTATAAACTTTAATGACGATGCGACACTGCCCCGGTTGTGCTAAAGTGATTATTCCTGTGTCAGCTGTGCAGCGTGCAGCTCGCTTATAGTGCAGACACGATGTGATCTGAGGCAATTTGCGCATTTTGAGAGAGAGAGAGAGAGCGCGCGCGGTGATTAGATTCACTCACGCTGTTTGTGAAATTATGTCTCGCATAAGGTTTTCAAATTACTTTAATTCAAGTTATTTAATGAAGAAATATGAATTGTACCTCACCTTCAGCATTATAATTATTGTACCCACGCCGGACAGAGACTGAGACGGTGCCGCTGCATGTCGGGCCAAACCTCTGACGGCAGACATCAGCTTGAGATCAGCCTTTTTAGAGCCCGCTGATCAATCATCCCAAAGCGATTATCGTCCGATAGTGATCGGTAGCCGATCAATCGAAGCACCCTATTTATATCGGTCATCAGCTGTAATATAAAAATTAATCAGTTATCGGTGGTGTGTAAAATTTCTATTTGCTATCTTTGTTTGCTATTTATAATTGCAGACCAAAGGACCATGTTGACAACAGCAAACCCCTAGAACATCTATTCTGAATCATCAAGCCTTCAAACCTCTAGCCCATTACGTTTAAAACAGACCTCCACCTGACCAGAGTGATAATACTCAGCACGGGCTCATGTTAGCCTGGCAGAAAGGCTTTTAGCGAGATAAAAACAGACACTGCTAATAGATGTCTGAGTGCAGTCTCTGCTCAATCTTGGTGCCCATTAGCAAGATAATAGCATCTTTCAGCAGAATGCAGCTCTGCAATTAAACACGACGGCCTTGAGAGAAGTGCACTGATCTGACTGAGGCTCTGCGTGTCAGCATTAAGCTTCTGCCTTTACACATTTATTGCATAAACCATTTTCGTCCGTCTCGGCTCTTAGATGCACACAAAGGAGAGGGTTAAGGAGATGAATGGCGACTAGGCTGCTGGACGAAAGGTCATGCCCTCAGCGCAGAGTAAAAACGGCACTTCCTGCTGTGGTAAATGCCAGTCTGCTGCTCTGGTCATGCTGTTAAAAAAAGAAGCATATGTTCAATGAAAAAAGGGGGTGTTTTTTTGAGCACAACAACAAAAATATAATTGAATGGATATAGAGGAAATAGAAACGGGCTTCGGCCCTGACACCAGAACCAATTATGTTGCTAGCAGACCTATTTCTGGATTGACGGGTACAGAAATGCATTTGAAAACCTACAATTTGGCTCTTTGCTTAATGATTCATCACAGCTATACTGTATATAGTCTAGTATACAATGAACTCATAGACATCAATGATTCTTGGAAGGGATAGAAACAGAACTTAGCAGTTTCTTAAATATCTGCAAATATATCTGTTGTGAGGTTCGAACTGAAGATTGTAAAATCCCAATTTTAAGCCAAAATATGTGGGAGGACAAGTGAAATTTTCAACAAAGTCCACAGGGGGAAAAATCTAGTCAGACATAACACCATGTACTGATTGATGCTACAAGCCTCCAGCAGCAAGCAGTTTGTCTCTCCACACTGAACGTAAAAAAATCGAACGTGAAAATCTGAACTGAACTATGACTCCAAAAGTGTCAACATGAATGATATACCCCAGCCAAACATTTTACCATATGCTTCCTCAACCCCTAATTCACATACTTGTTTCTCAGAAAAACAATGCTACAGCCCGTTATTCTACTTTGGAATGTGTGTTCCGTGTCGGAATGTCTGTGTTTTGGTCAGTGTGATTCCGCACGCCAGAATTTACCCAATAGTATTTCAACACTGTGGGTTGCCAGTTGGTGGAGAAAACAGCATATTGCAGCTATGAAAGCCAAAAAAATGAGTCCGCGATCCCAAACCTCCTCCTGACCAAACTAACTCAGCTCTCCGTGCCCACCTCCGTCTGTCAGTGGATCACCAGCTTCCTGACAGACAGACAGCAGCTAGTGAGGCTGGGAAAATACACATCAAGCACCCGAAAGATCAGCACTGGAGCTCCTCATAGTTGTGTCCTCTCCCCACTGCTCTTCTCCTTCTATACCAACGACTGCACATCTAAAGTCCCCTCTGTCAAGCTCCTGAAGTTTGCAGACGACTCCACACTTATCGGCCTCATTCAGGACGGAGACGAGTCTGCTTAAAGACAGGAGGTTAAAGAGCTGGCTGTCTGGTGCAGTCTCAACAACCTGGAGCTCAACACGCTCAAAACTGTGGAGATGACCGTGGACTTCAGGAGAAACTCCCCTGCACTCCCCCCACTCACCATCATGGACAGCACTGTGACTGCAGTGGAGTCATTCAAGTTCCTGGGCACCACTATCTCTCAGGACCTGAAGTGGGACACTCACATTGACTCCATTGTTAAAAAGGCCCAGCAGAGGTTGTACTTTCTTCGCCAGCTGAGGAAGTTCAACCTGCCACAGGAGCTGAAACAGTTGTACTCCGCCATCACTGAATCCGTCCTCTGCACTTCTATAACTGTCTGGTTCAGCTCCGCTACCAAATCTGACCTCAGGGTCTTGATAATACATATTTTTGATGAATGACGTAATTAAATAATATATTTGTTAATTGAAGTTGTCAGTTTGAACTGATTCATGTAAATAAAGAAATATATATATATATTAGGCCTATATATAATTTTTGCTACTGAATTTTAAATTGAATACTAACATCTTTCATAATGTTCTTATACTTGCAAATTCATGAAACGAGGGTGGAACGTTAAAGGATTGAGTCTTTAGGAAACTTAATATAAAACATGCTAAAATCATTAATATTCACTCCCCATCACCTCTAATTTTATGCTGATACTAAAATCATGATGAATAATCCATATGTTGGCCAGACCTAACTGTATCTTGGTACTGCTTTGGTGAATTAAAATTACAGGGAGTTTATGAACACGCCCTAAGGATTTTGGGACCCCCTGTTGGTCAAAAATTTTAAATATTGGTAGAATAATAATTTTTTCTGTGGACCTGCTTAAATGAATGATTCTGCCACTGTTAGCTTAACCCTGTAATTTTGTTGTTGATCATCCAACCTTGTTTTTTTCCCTCATTATTGTGTGTGTGTGTGTGTGTAAATTCCTGTATCATCTATGTAGTAACGCTTTCTTTCTGTCTTTTTTTTACAGTGATCTTGTTTTGTATGGCCGCCCTCATATTCCCAATAGGATTCTACATCAATGAAGTAGGGGGACAACCATACAAATTACCCAACAACACAGTGGTGGGCTCCTCTTATGTACTGTTCGTGCTCTCCATCTTCTTCACAATAGTGGGGCTCCTGTTTGCGGGAAAAGTCTGTCTTCCTGGCTGAGGGGACGTTCGCAGCAGGGACAGCTGGGGTGTTCAAAGTGAGACGGAAAGAAACGGCACTCATCGAGAAGGGCCAACGACAGGGGGTGGTGGTATATGGTAATAACTCATTAAACTGCGAAACTAAACAGACAATTACTGCACACACTACATACGAGTGCTCCCCTCCGCCCAACCCAAGCTTTGTTAAACCCGTGCTGTCTTTATGTTGCGCCTTTGAGTTTCAACCCAAAGGATCAAGGCTTTGGAGTACACGCAGGCCCGTCCGGAAAGGACAGAGCACATCCACAGTGACTGCTTTCAGTACTACTTTACTTTCATCATATAGATAGATGATAGATAGATAGAAATCATCATATACTGGTGCATGTCAATAAATTAGAATGTTGTGGAAAATGTTGTTTTGGCTCACATTTAACAAAAACCCACCAATTCACTATCTCAACAAATTAGAATACTTCATAAGACCAATAAAAAAAACAT
>NW_015505620.1:515960-516717 GCF_001515645.1 Sinocyclocheilus grahami
TAGATAGAAATCATTAGATAGATAGATAGAAATTATATAGATCGATGATAGATAGATAGAAATCATCATATAGATAGATAGATAGAAATCATTAGATAGATAGATAGATAGATAGATAGATAGAAATCATCATATAGATAGATAGAAATCATCATATAGATAGATGATGGATAGATAGAAATCATTAGATAGATAGATAGATAGATAGATAGATAGATAGATAGAAATCATCATATAGATAGATGATGGATAGATAGACATCATTAGATAGATAATAGATAGATAGATAGATAGATAGATAGATAGATAGATAGATAGATAGATTGATAGATTGATAGATTGATAGATAGATAGATAGATAGATAGATGAGGGATAGATAGAAATCATTAGATAGATAGATGATAGATGATGGAGAGATAGAAATCATTAGATAGATAGATAGATGAGGTATATATAGAAATCATTAGATAGATAGATAGATGATGGATAGATAGAAATCATATAGATAGATAGATAGATAGATAGATAGATAGATAGATAGATAGATAGATAGATGACATCAGATAGATAGATAGATAGCCATTATAGTAACTAAAAAAATAATTCCTTCAAATAAAATGCACGTTAACTTTAATAATTTATTTCAGCTATTTGCTAAGCCAATATTTCTCAGTTTTATTTAGTTTAACTTAATGTTCTATAATTAAACTGAAATAAGAATGAATAAAAACTATAGAGACAAAAAAAAAATAAGTT
>NW_015505620.1:517022-572869 GCF_001515645.1 Sinocyclocheilus grahami
TAGATAGATAGATAGATAGATAGATAGATAGAAACCATCAGATAGATAGATAGATAGATAGATAGATAGATAGATAGATAGATAGATAGAAACCATCAGATAGATAGATAGATAGCCATTATAGTAACTAAAAAAATAATTCCTTCAAATAAAATACACGTTAACTTTAATAATTTATTTCAGCTATTTGCTAAGCCAATATTTCTCAGTTTTATTTAGTTTAACTTAATGTTCTATAATTAAACTGAAATAAGAATGAATAAAAACTATAGAGACAAAAAAAAATTAGCTACAAAAAAATAAAACTTTAAATTAATATTAAAAACGGAGAATTAATATGAATAAACTGTAAATTAAATGTTAATAAAAACTATAACAGCACATCAGTGATACTCATAACTTTTGTGTTATTCACAGCCTTGTTTAACAGTAAGGAATTATGAATGTAGTTAAATAGACAAAATAGTTTTTGCAAAAAATAAAAAAAAGATTAGAAAAAATTGTTTATATCTTCTTCCTTGCAACACGTATTCAAGGTTTATCATCAGATGTGTAGCACACCTGTCCTCAACATGCTGCAAGAAGCGCTAGAGTTCAACGCTCAGCTTTTATTCATATCCATAAATCTGAGCCATAATCGCGCTGATACTCAAGTTACGCCGATCGCCAAAATATCTTCAGACAGCGTCAACATGAGCTCGTGAGCTCCGCCACAGCGCGGCACTGTCGGTCGCTATGGAGACGCCTAACACCGCGCAGCTTGACCATTAGAGACCAGTGTTTGAGCCTAACAGCGCAGCTTGAACCATTCGACTATATCATATCATAGATCATATAGACCCGTGTTTGAGCCTAACACAAGGACATTCAGAGATTTCTGCGCCGCTCGGAGTCTGTGCAGGTAAACATACCTCACCATGCTAACCGCTCGGTTTCCTGACAAATAGCATAGTTAGCGCGTTTCTACTGTAACCATAGCATCTCCGTTCAGAGTCGGCTCTTTTCTAAATTAAAACATCGCTAAAAATACATCAGCTGAAGACTACATCATAATTTACTAATAATAGCAACAACTACATAGTGCTTACAGACAATACTACAAGCGCTTTAGCAAACATAAACATAGCAGCAAACAATATAAAGGTAAGATTTAAGTGCTTTTGAAGGAAGTCTCTTGTGTTCACCAAGGCTGCGTTTATTTGTTGAAAAATACAGTGAAAACCGCAATATTTAGAAATATTACTACCATTTAAAATGACTGTTTTCTGAGTATTTTTTGAAAAATGTAATCGATTACTGTGATGAATTTTTAGCCGCTCCAGCGTCACGTGGTCCTTCAGAAGTCATTCTGATTGGCTGCTCAAGAAACATGTCTTATCATCACAACTGTGTTGAAAACAGTTAGTATTTTTGTGAAAAACCGTGATTCTTGGATGAATAGGAAGTTCATAATAACAGCTTTTACTTGATGTTGAAATCTTTTGTAACATTACTTGTCTTTATTGTCATGCCTCCTTGCTTTATTCATTATATATTAATTACTAGGCTGTATAAACGTTTGAATGGTAATGTAGGCTACATAGAGACACATTGTGCCAATTGTATTGTATGTACTAAGACACATTCAGATTTCAGGCGAATGAAAACTTTTTCAGAATGACAAAGACTCTTATAGCAATTATACCTGGATTAACCTGACTACGTTACAGTAACAAACGTCACTTTTATGGGTCAAGTCAGGCAGAAACCTTCAGGTAACAACTGTACTTTTCTATGATAGCGTAGAAGAGGGTTTGCAGTATGAAGAGATCAATCCTCCAAGATTTAAGCATTGCTCATCACTATACACTGTTATCTCATAGCACTCACAGAGAACCTGCAGCACCTGAGAGATCCTGCCAAGAAAAGAGCATCTCCGTATGGAGCAGAAGACGGGACCTGGCAAGTGGTGAGATTATACAGGTTTCAGCCTTTTGTTTCTGTATTCATCTGTGCTAGATTATAAAGAGCCTTTTCCTTAATTTGTTCCCTTTCATTTCTTATTTTGATGGTCTGTAGGCTAGAGAACAGTCCCTGTGAGTCTGGCTTTGTGAGTGATCAGTCCTCCATGGAAATCCCACCGGTCTTCAGAGAAAATGTAATGGTGACTTCACTGCCACCTGTTCACCTAAATTTAATAATAATACATTTTAAAGGAATAGTTCGTGCCTAAATGAAAATTTGCTAAAATGTACTCTCCAATATGTTGTTGAGTTTTTGCTTGTTTCAGTAGAACAGATTGCACTCTAAAAAATGCTGGGTAAAATATAACCCAGCACTGGGTTAAAAAGGGACAAACCCAGCTATTGGGTTGTTTTGACCCAGCGGTTGGGTTCAAAACAACCCAACCGCTGGGTCAAAACAACCCAACCGCTGGGTCAAAACATCCCAATAGCTGGGTCAAAACAACCCAATAGCTGGGTCAAAACACCCCAATAGCTGGGTCAAAACATCCCAATAGCTGGGTCAAAACAACCCAACCGCTGGGTCAAAACAACCCAACCGCTGGGTCAAAACAACCCAACAGCTGGGTCAAAACAACCCATCCGCTGGGTCAAAACATCCCAATAGCTAGTGCCGTCAGAATGAGAGTCCAAACAGCTGATAAAAACATCACAATAATCCACAACTATCAATTATCTTGTGAAGTGAAAAGTGTGTTTGTCAGAAACAAATTCCTTGTTTAGACATTTTAACCTTTAGCCATTGCTTCCTGTTAAAGTACAATTATTTTTGCTTTGTCCAATGACAAAGTCGTCTCGTCTGAACCAGGAGAGAAATATGCACAGATCAAGCACTGTTTACAAGTGAAAACAATGGATTTTGATGTGAGAGGACAACAGGGGATGGACTTTTTCACTGGAGGAAACGCTTTTATGGATTATGGACTCACATTTTGGCGAGAAGCCGTGGTTTAATGTTCAAATACCTTAATTGTTTCTTACAAACATGCATCACTTCACAAGACATACGTGTGGATTATTGTGATGTTTTTATCAGCTGTTTGGACTCTCATTCTGACGGCACCCATTCACTGCAGTTTCACAGTGCTACATTTTTCCAAGTCTGTTCTGATGAAGAAATAAACCTATCTACATATTGAATGGCCTTTGAGTTCCATTGCTGTATGAAGTCCTCAAGCTGGTTTTGTTGTGAGAGCACACTGCTGTATTATTGACCCGTGAATCATCATTAATACTGAGCTCATGCAGAAGCGGATGGATCACACTGAAGCGTATGAGAGCTCAGAGCACTGGCTGGAGTCGAGCGGTCTGGAGAGCTGTGGACTGTCTCTCTCTCACCTCCTGTCACTCTGCACAACTGCTCCTGTGTAAGTTTACACAACAGTATACTCATTGCACCCTGTGCTGTTTGACATCCACCCTGTCTACACCGAGAGCAATGTGAATTCACAATCTAGAATGCTCCCATTATAACGAACAAAGCTGTCAAAAAGTGTATGAAATGATTGCAGATTTGTTTGGCACAGGTTATGTCATCAACAACAAACTCCCCACACGATATATGTTCAAAATGTTGTTTCAAAGCACGTGAATTAGTTTGGGTCTTAGAAACCAGGTGGTAGAATTATAATTACCTGCTGTTCTCAAAAAAACAGGTAACCAGAATGCAAGCTCAATATTTTATTTTTATGAAATTATAAACCATGCTTTTAGATTTAATGCACACCACTAATACAGACCGTAAACCTACCATTATTTGACAGAAAATTGCATTTAAGGTAGTATTGTGTGGCTTCAGTAAGAAAAGCACAACCTTATAAAAAATAAATGTGCTTACTTGTATTGAATGTGCACTTGTAGTGTACTTCAAATCTTAAAAGTACTGTCACTGGACATAATATAATATTAATGAAATTAATTTGACTTAAAGAGAGCACACTTTCATGACTGTTTCTTACACATTTCTTTCAAAAAAAGTGCACTTGTCAAAAAAGTTTTATTTAAAAAGTACTTTGCTTTGTCGTGCTTTAAAAAAATGGACTTATTTTAATGTCGACTAACGCTAACTAATTAAATCACGTGTAAAGTACTTGATTATAATTGTAACTGTAGTGTTTTTTTTATATTACATTAAGTGTTAATATATTTTAAATGTACTAAATTATCATTACAAATGTGTAATTACAAATATATTTAAAACATGACATTCGAACTCAATAGAAATGACAAAGTATATTTTTGCATGAATTTTTATACATTTGGCAGTACACTTTCTTTAACAATATATCAATGTCACTTGAATTATTATGGCATTACATATAAAGATGTAAATGGGTAAAAAAAACAACAACTGAAAAACACTTTGTCAGAATAGCACTCTAAAGTGCAATTTAATGCATTACAGACTTACAGATAAGTGTCAAAACGTTAAATTCAGTTCGCACTTAAGTATATTCTTAATATAGTATATGTGACCCTGGAGCACAAAAGCAGTGTTAAGTCTCTGGGGGATATGTGTAGCAATAGCCAACAATACATTGTATGGGTTAAAATGATAGATTTTTCTTTTATGCCAAAAATCATTAGGATATTAAGTAAAGATCATGTTCCATGAAGATATTTAGTAAACTTCCTACCGTAAATATATCAAAACTTCATTTTTGATTAGTAATGTGCATTGCTAAGAACTTCATTTGGACAACTTTAAAGATGATTTTCTCAATATTTAGATTTTTTTGCACCCTCAGATTCCAGATTTTCAAATAGTTGTATCTCGGCCAAATATTGTCCGATCCTAACCAATGGAAAGCGTATTTATTCATCTTTCAGATGATATATGAATCTCAATTGCGAAAAATTGACCCTTATGACTGGTTTTGTGGTCCAGGGCCACATATTATTTCCATAATAAGTACTATTTTTAAAAGTATGTGCTATGGCATAAAAAAATGAGAAACTATGTTTTGCATAAAGAAAATAAAGCCTATTTTTGGATTATCATGTTGTTATGCATTATGACTGTAAACTGTCAGTTTGTGCCAGTTAGTTCAAATCTTTAGTCACGATTAATAAAAAGTGCTGGACCCAATGAGTAATGCTCTCAATTCAGTGCATTAATGCTTTTAATGTGTAATTGTTGGGTCCAGATGTTTGTGTAATACAATATGTAAGTGTTAGCAGTTCTAATAATTTGTGCGAGAAATGTGTTCAATTGTCATAAAAATGTTAATGATATAAAAATATCTTATGGGGCCTTAAAAATAGGCTGTTTGCTTTATGCAAAACATTGCCTTTTTTCATTTGCTTTTGGTGAAATATGACTCTGATATGTTCTTTGTGAATTTTTTCCAACCAGTACCAGACTTGTGTTCTCTCTCTCTCTCTCTGTGTGTGTGTGTGTGTGTGTGTGTGTCTGTGTGTGTGTGTGTCAGATCGGAGAGAGGAGACGGGGTGAGCAAACAGATGCACATCAGCAGTGAGTCACTGGCAGACTTTGAAGAACAGCTTTACATGTGAGCATCATCTCCTCCACTGCACAGTCACCATGATGATACGTTATCCTTCTCAGTGCTGCTGAATGCAGTACATGTCATAGGCCTGTCGAAAAGTTGAATTAATTACATTATATGACAAAATACATGACAGATTAACTGATGAAATTAATCACAATAATGGGTGCAGTAAAGTACTGAAAAGACACAGGTGACTTTAGAAGTCTATGTGTTGTTAGTTTTATTACACAATTGACAGATCATGGGTCATGATTTCATGTTTATAACACTGTTTTTGAATATAATAACCCAAAATGGATTTTTGAATTGAGGTGTTTGTTTGTAGTGCCGTTGAGATGTACCATGATCAAATCAAGTGGCTCAGTCAAGGAAACAGGAAGGTAAATTGAATCTCTGAGATCTTCACTCCATGAATCTGGTTTAAGCAGAACTTTGATGTCCTGTGTTGGTTTGGTTTGATCTGTCAGGTGTTTGGGGTGGTGAACGGGTCCCGCGTCGGAGTGCTTGTCGACACGTCTGATTTGACCTGCTCTACAGAGAGACTAGCAGATCTCCAGCGAGAGCTTCTAGTAGGATCCCAAATGAGTCGTTGCTTCAACTGCATGCTTTATTTTATTCAATTAATCAATTACGCTGCTCATTTTGTGGTTTCTTTTTACCAAAGGCTCTCATTGACGAGCAACTGCGCTTCAAAAAACAGCTGCATCTGCTGTCCTACGGCTCAGAAGTCAGCAGCCTTTGGGACAAACCGCTGGATACCTGTCCACTAAGGTGGGTGACATTGTTTCCACAACACGGATCACACACTACTCATTTGCCTCTCCACTATTCAATCAAACAAGTTTTTTTTATATATATATATATGGCTAATTGGTTATGTGCAGTGTATTATAAGTCATAATACGGACAGTGATCATGTAAGCCCTTTACCCCATCAGTTCATTCTGCTGTTAGCAATTTTTACGATACCTAGCTCTTGAAACAGTCTTCATGCCGGGAGCTCGTCTATGATGATGCCTACGGAAGCAGCTCGCTAGGTTTTGGAATATAGCTACACAGTATCCTTTTTTTGTTATGCTACATGTAAAGAAAGGTGAATGAGTTCAAGAGCAGGAGGCTCTTTCTGTCTCAGGCTCAGGGAGTGCTGTGCGTGGGTCATGCAGCTGCGAGCAGGTGGAGGCTGTGGTCTCCTGCAGGCGCTACAGAGGGCACTGACCCGCTCAGAGCTGGACACACTACTCATCATCCTGGGCTCTCGGTGAGAGTTTGTCTTGCTGTGATGAATCACTGTTTCTTAACTTAACTTGAGCCAGTAGCCTTTTCGTGTCCTTCACATTCACGGCCGCCTTTAGACATATTTGCAGTCCATTTTCCTTAAACAGTTTGAGTGCTATAATTGTCTGAGGAGATGGTTTAAAAGTGGCAGCCTAGGCATAATAGAGCACAACAGCGGGGTTAAAGAAGTAAATATCCTTCTCATTTTCTCCATGGAGAAACAGACTTTAAATGATAACATATAAAGCTTTCAAGACAGATCCACCATGAATTGTGAGGTTGCTAAATGGGTGCTCTATTCGTCTGTAAAAGACCAAAGTCAGTGCAATTTGGAAATATAAATGGCTCAACAGCCCACTCCCATGAAGCATTGCAAATCATGTAATCTAGTCTCTTTACACTCGTTTTTTTGCTTCAAATCAAATGTTTCAATGTCATAATGGAGTGGCTTAATTTGGTCCTTGACTCAGAACTCTGTATCATAGAAAGCTCATGGAGAAAATCAATAGAAAAAATACTTTGGAAACAAAGCAGATGAAAATGTGTGGTCACGGTTTCTAGTTTAAATCACTGATGCAAAATTATGTTTGGAACCTTATAATGATTATCTAATCATTATTTAAATTTTTTTTCAGCCCTGATCAGACAGTAGACGTTATATGTGATTTTTTAACTCAGAACCGAATGCCTTGTGTTCATGCGGTCGCCTACAGCTGCAGCAGTCCGGCCGCCATTGTGAGTGTCATAGACGGTCTTTATGTAATATGCAGAGGGACGTTTCTCATTATTGTCACTGATTGATGTGTGCTGTCTTAGGAGACTGTGAAGCAAATGGCAGAAGTTTCCGGGGGGAGGTTACTGATGCAAAATTATGTTTGGAACCTTATAATGATTATCTAATCATTATTTAAATTGTTTTTCAGCCCTGATCAGACAGTAGACGTTATATGTGATTTTTTAACTCAGAACCGAATGCCTTGTGTTCATGCGGTCGCCTACAGCTGCAGCAGTCCGGCCGCCATTGTGAGTGTCATAGACGGTCTTTATGTAATATGCAGAGGGACGTTTCTCATTATTGTCACTGATTGATGTGTGCTGTCTTAGGAGACTGTGAAGCAAATGGCAGAAGTTTCCGGGGGGAGATATCACCTGTTTTCTGCTGCACTGGTAATCTGTAAAAAATCCTCAAAATATGTGACCCTGCAGCACAAAAGCAGTGTTGAGTCGCTGGGGTATATTTGTAGCAATAGCCAAAAATACATTGTATGGGTCAAAATTATCGATTTTTCTTTTATGCCAAAAATCATTAGGATATTAAGTAAAGATCATGTTCCATGAAGATATTTTGTAAATTTCTTACCGTAAATATGTCAAAACTTCATTTTTGATTAGTAATATGCATTGCTAAGAAGTAAGAACTTCATTTGGACAACTTTAAAGGCGATTTTCCTCAATATTTTGATTTTTTTGCATTATTTATTCACCTTTCAGATGATGCAGAAATCTCAATTTAAAAAAAAATACCCTTATGACTGGTTTTATGGTCCAGGGTCACATATATAATCTCTTAAATTGAAAATGTATCGAAATCGAAATTACATACAGTGGTGACAAAAAGTATTCGGACACTGAAATCACTTAAAATATAAGAATTTTATTCTATTAGATGACAAAATAAAATTAAAGTGACATTTATTTTGTCAAACACACTTTTCAAGCAAAGAATTATTTACAAAAAAGGGTTTGAAATTATAGTAGACATAATGTTCAAACAAGACTTGTAAAAATTATTTGGATACTTGTTATTGTCTGAGTTAGTGGATCATGTTCATACTTGAATGAAAATTTGGTTTCAAAATGAACTTTCGTTCATCTTTGAAACACAAGTGAAGATATCCCTCCATTTAAGTCTATTCCACCAAAGGCTTCAGAAAGTTAGTAAAAATGTCTTAAAAGTAATCCATATGAATTAAGTCTTTGAAGAGACACAATCAGCACTTGCTTGGCATGTGAGGTTTATTCAGCTACGATGAGCAAATATGCCTTTTATCATATTCGATGTGCTCTATGCATGTGTGTTGTTCAATGTTTATATGTGAATAAATTAAATGTGTTCATCATATAAAACAACTTTGTCTTCAGAAGACTTGGAATAAACCTCTCAATTAATTTGAGTTACTTTTATGATGTCTTTATGAAGTTACTGAAGCTTGAAAGCTTGAAATCGGCAAGACTTTCAATGGATTGACAAAAAAATGATGAAAAAAATGTCTTTATTTTCCAAAGGTGAACAAAAGTCTTATGGGTTTGTAACAACATAAGGTTGAGTAAATGATTACATCATTTAAATTTTTGGGTGAACTATCCCTTTAATGTGGTTCTTTAGGACACCCGTGTTTGAAATTAAGGATAAATTACTTCATCTGTCCACCAAAACACAGTTGATTAAAAGTCACTGAGCAAAAAAAAAAAAAATGTTGAAGAGAAAACCTCCTGCAGTTTTTGATTCCAGATGATAATCACTTCGAAATGTTATTCTAAAGACCTTCAGACATTTTTGTGTGCTGTCAGTGTTCAAATACTTTTTGGGACTACATTATCTCATAAATAGTGTAGGAATATCTGTGTGTGTTTGTCTAATAGGGTGTAGTGGACAGCAGTACAGACGTAGATCTGCTGTGGGCGGAGATTAAAGCAGCTCGCAATGTTCTTACCCAAATTCAGAACATGCGCCAGGGTCGACTGGGAGACACAGCTGTCACTGTTGATTCAGAGGTGATGCTACAAACATTTACATTAAAATCCTTCTGTAGACAATTACAGAAAATCACTGTGTTAGTATCGAGGCAGAGTGATGATATTTTACTACGACGGTTCTCTGATACATACCATGAATGACCCTTGTGAAAAAGAAGTGCTCTTAATTCTATTGAATGTGAACTTGTAGTGTACTTCAAATCATAAAAGTATATTTTTAATAAACTGTACTTGCAAATAAAATCACATTAATGAAAGTGTGCGTAGAGTGCTCATTCATGACTGTTTTGCAAGTACACTTTTAAAAAGTTCACTTCGAAATAATGTCAGTTTAAAAGTTTTAACTTAGTATTACTTGATTTAAAGGTAATATATTTTAAATGTTCTGATTTGGAACTTTATTGTCATATATGTGTATTTACAAAAATGTGCATGACATACAAGTTTTAAAAGAAATGAGGCTAAAGTGTATTTAACCATAACATAAATGTTCTTCAGTACATCCGTCAGTACACTTTAACCATATTTCAACTTGTCCTACTTAAAGGGTTAGTTCACCCAAAAATGAAAATTAGCCCATAAATTACTCACCCTCAACTCACCTTTGTTCACCTGGGTGAACAAAGGCCTTCTGTAGCGAATCGATGCGTTTTTGTAAGAAAAATATCCATAATCAAAACGTAATAATCACTTTAATGTAGCTTGCGCTCACTGTTGTACACTGAAGCAGTTCCGGGCGGATGACGTATGAGGTCGGCTTTGAGCATGCACCGCTCAGAAGTGACGCACGCGGAAACACAGCGGAGAGATCAAGACAAAACAACGGTCACTAATTAGAAGTACTAAACGAGGATTTGTAAAGAAGAATGTCGGAGGATTTTGATATAAGCCAAGAGGAGACAGGTTTTCCTTTGCTAAAGAAAGGAAACTTTGCTTCCTTTGCTCCTGTAAACAAACGTTGGTTTTCATGGATATTTTTCTTACAAAAACGCATCGATTCGCTAAAGGAGACCCCCCCTGGGCCCCGTAGCTGTATGAGACACTTTTTTAATGGATGGACAGCTTGAAAGATCAAAACTGGATTCGTCTGAAAATTAAGGAAAAATTACTCATCTTGTCCACAAAAACACAGTTGATTAAAAGTCACTGAGCAAAAAAAAAAAAATGTTGAAGAGAAAACCTCCTGCAGTTTTTGATTCCAGATGATAATCACTTCGAAATGTTATTCTAAAGACCTTCAGACATTTTTGTGTGCCGTCAGTGTTCAAATACTTTTTGGGACCACATTATCTCATAAATAGTGTAGGAATATCTGTGTGTGTTTGTCTAATAGGGTGTAGTGGACAGCAGTACAGACGTAGATCTGCTGTGGGCGGAGATTAAAGCAGCTCGCAATGTTCTTACCCAAATTCAGAACATGCGCCAGGGTCGACTGGGAGACACAGCTGTCACTGTTGATTCAGAGGTGATGCTACAAACATTTACATTAAAATCCTTCTGTAGACAATTACAGAAAATCACTGTGTTAGTATCGAGGCAGAGTGATGATATTTTACTACGACGGTTCTCTGATACATACCATGAATGACCCTTGTGAAAAAGAAGTGCTCTTAATTCTATTGAATGTGAACTTGTAGTGTACTTCAAATCATAAAAGTATATTTTTAATAAACTGTACTTGCAAATAATATCACATTAATGAAAGTGTGCGTAGAGTGCTCATTCATGACTGTTTTGCAAGTACACTTTTAAAAAGTTCACTTCGAAATAATGTCAGTTTAAAAGTTTTAACTTCGTATTACTTGATTTAAAGGTAATATATTTTAAATGTTCTGATTTGGAACTTTATTGTCATATATGTGTATTTACAAAAATGTGCATGACATACAAGTTTTAAAAGAAATGAGGCTAAAGTGTATTTAACCATAACATAAATGTTCTTCAGTACATCCGTCAGTACACTTTAACCATATTTCAACTTGTCCTACTTAAAGGGTTAGTTCACCCAAAAATGAAAATTAGCCCATAAATTACTCACCCTCAACTCACCTTTGTTCACCTGGGTGAACAAAGGCCTTCTGTAGCGAATCGATGCGTTTTTGTAAGAAAAATATCCATAATCAAAACGTAATAATCACTTTAATGTAGCTTGCGCTCACTGTTGTACACTGAAGCAGTTTCGGGCGGATGACGTATGAGGTCGGCTTTGAGCATGCACCGCTCAGAAGTACTGTGTTAGTATCGAGGCAGAGTGATGATATTTTACTACGACGGTTCTCTGATACATACCATGAATGACCCTTGTGAAAAAGAAGTGCTCTTAATTCTATTGAATGTGAACTTGTAGTGTACTTCAAATCATAAAAGTATATTTTTAATAAACTGTACTTGCAAATAAAATCACATTAATGAAAGTGTGCGTAGAGTGCTCATTCATGACTGTTTTGCAAGTACACTTTTAAAAAGTTCACTTCGAAATAATGTCAGTTTAAAAGTTTTAACTTAGTATTACTTGATTTAAAGGTAATATATTTTAAATGTTCTGATTTGGAACTTTATTGTCATATATGTGTATTTACAAAAATGTGCATGACATACAAGTTTTAAAAGAAATGAGGCTAAAGTGTATTTAACCATAACATAAATGTTCTTCAGTACATCCGTCAGTACACTTTAACCATATTTCAACTTGTCCTACTTAAAGGGTTAGTTCACCCAAAAATGAAAATTAGCCCATAAATTACTCACCCTCAACTCACCTTTGTTCACCTGGGTGAACAAAGGCCTTCTGTAGCGAATCGATGCGTTTTTGTAAGAAAAATATCCATAATCAAAACGTAATAATCACTTTAATGTAGCTTGCGCTCACTGTTGTACACTGAAGCAGTTTCGGGCGGATGACGTATGAGGTCGGCTTTGAGCATGCACCGCTCAGAAGTGACGCACGCGGAAACACAGCGGAGAGATCAAGACAAAACAACGGTCACTAATTAGAAGTACTAAACGAGGATTTGTAAAGAAGAATGTCGGAGGATTTTGATATAAGCCAAGAGGAGACAGGTTTTCCTTTGCTAAAGAAAGGAAACTTTGCTTCCTTTGCTCCTGTAAACAAACGTTGGTTTTCATGGATATTTTTCTTACAAAAACGCATCGATTCGCTAAAGGAGACCCCCCCTGGGCCCCGTAGCTGTATGAGACACTTTTTTAATGGATGGACAGCTTGAAAGATCAAAACTGGATTCGTCTGAAAGAAGAAAGTGACAAAACAACGGTCACTAATTAGAAGTACTAAACGAGGATTTGTAAAGAAGAATGTCGGAGGATTTTGATATAAGCCAAGAGGAGACAGGTTTTCCTTTGCTAAAGAAAGGAAACTTTGCTTCCTTTGCTCCTGTAAACAAACGTTGGTTTTCATGGATATTTTTCTTACAAAAACGCATCGATTCGCTAAAGGAGACCCCCCCTGGGCCCCGTAGCTGTATGAGACACTTTTTTAATGGATGGACAGCTTGAAAGATCAAAACTGGATTCGTCTGAAAGAAGAAAGTCATATACACCTAGGATGGCTTGAGGGTGAGTAATTTATGGGCTAATTTTCATTTTTGGGTGAACTAACCCTTTAAGTGGGTCAAAAAAGCACTTTTAAGTCAAGTCAAATCACCTTTATAGTTATATAGTGCTTTATACAATACAGATTGTGTCAAAGCAGCTTCACAGTGTTAAACTGGAGAATAGTGTGTCAATAATGCAAACAGAAATTCAGTTCTGCTGTAAAGCAGCTCTAAATAGAGGACAGTAGTAGCAGTAAATTTTTTCAGTTAAAGTCAGTTCATCTTTGATTCTGTGATGTCATCGTCCAGCTCTGTCTGTGTGATCAAGTCGATAGTATTGTCAGAAATTAAGTGTCCCCAACTGAGCAAGCCAAAGGGGACAGTGGCAAGGAACCAAAACTCCATCGGTGACAGAAATGGAGAAAAAAAAACTTGGGAGAAACAGTTTTTCTCTGGCCAGAAGAAACCAGCATGGTGTGGTTTAATTCCAGGCTGCAACACAAGTCCGATTGTGCGGAGGACTCGTCTGATTCTCAAGGTCTTGTTCCCATGACTGCCTAGTTGACGAAATTAATTGCATTTCATTTAAATTTAAATTATCATACATTTTCATGTAATTGCAATTAATATGCAGTTAAGTGTCCGAAGATATTACATTAAGTTCACACTTAAGTATATTATTTTAAAGCATGCTATTTCTGTAATAAGTACTCTTTATAATAGTATGCTAAATGTACTTATTTTTCACAAGGGTGAATATTAATGCTGCCTTCATGTACCCTAAGAAATACTAACATAGTATATGTACATGGTATTGCTATGGTACATGTCTAAAAAAATATAGTAGTACCATGGCACTTTTGGTTTGTGAAATGTAGTGTTTTCTACCAGTTTACTCCTACATACTATAAAGTTATGAGAGCTGGAAACTTTCACTTTTTTACTTTCTGTTCTCACTTCAACCTTCACAGATCTCCACAGGTTTGGACAGTCTGACTCTTTCTGACTTCAGTCCTGTAAGTTCTGCTCTCAGTGCTCCACTGTGTATCCAAACCACAGGCCCAGTACCCACCACCTCCAGTGAATGGCTGAAGACCCACGGCCTGAAGGGTAGCTGCCATGCGATGCCTTTTCAAAGTCTGATAAGAAAATATCTGTTTAAATATCAAATTATTTTTAAGAATGTTCAAATTTTCTAGAATAGTCAGTACTGTAACGACCAAAAAGCACAATCTCAAAATCTTACGAACATGTTTGCATGTGTCAGTTTAATTTCCAGTGTATATCTTGGGTAAGTCTCTTTGATCAGAGTGGTTAGTCTTGGCTAACAGTTGTGTTCATGCAGCTCAGAAGCTGGATCTGTATCAGCTGCTGGCTCGTAATGCCTATTCTCCACAAGAGATGTTTGTGCCAGTCTTGGGAAAGACTGTTTCCTCTACAGTTCACGAGGTGATGAACATGTCCTGCTGCATTTATGAATCCAGTTTGAGGCCCATCTGTTCACATGTACAGCAGACTTAACTAACTCAGTGTGCTTGTCTGCAGCGGGTCATGGTACGGTTTGAGTGGCATGATGGAACAGTGAAGAATTTACATGTCGGTCTTCCATCACTGCAAAAGTACCAGGTACATTTTTTTAAACCAAAAACTCCATATACCGTACTTAGACCATCTAGAAATCATATAAAACCAGTTGCAGTCCTTCAAGCATTGTAAGTAATGTTAGCCATTTTGCTAACCTCCAACTTGCTAACTTGGCCACAATTTAACTAAAATGACTAAAAAAAATTGTACAACGTGGCCACAAATTAAGTCATGCGTTAGCCACTCTCAAAAATTCCTTAACATGAACACTCAGCATTACTGAATGATATATTATTTACCTAACTGAGAGGTTGAGATATCACAGAGACAGACGTGATATCTCACAACTCCCATTTCAGTAAGGATGTGTGTGCTATTCCATACAAAGTTGTATTTAAATGGATTTTGCATGTTTTTTTTCCCGATCTGTTAGGTTTTCTTCTTAGTTTTCACTTAGTTTTGTCTTTCATGTGTGGCATGCAGAAGCGACTCATGGGTGCTGTGCATCTGTTTGAAAGGAGAGTTCAGTGGCTGAACCGGACGGGAAGCCAGCAGATATGGGGAACCGTGTGTGAGCAGAGGTGAGAACCTTTAGACTGTATAGATATGTTTCTATTATTTCAACAGCACCCTGCAAAGTGGACTTCGCAAATAATCAGTGAACACTGCGTTGGGCTCCTGTGAACTGAACAAAATGCATTGTGGTCAGCACAAACCAGGTTTATTCTTCTAAGACAAATTGAAGTGTTAGTGCATATCGATCTTCCTTTTCCAGCCTTTAACTTTTGTGGAAATCCATTAACGCTGACTTTTTTGCTGGGCCATGCAGGAGGATCCAGGGATGTGGAGTATATCTGTGTTTCTCAGTTGCTTCTTCTCTGTCTTTCTCCATGCAGGGTGCAGGTGCTTCTGGACACGTCTGGGATGAACGCCCACTACCAGCTCCATATCCAGCATGCCATCCGGATACTACTGCAGGAGCAGCTGGCTAATAAACACAGCTTCAATGTCATCGTGTAAGTCAAAGGGTGTTTTCACTCATTTATAGTGAGACAGATTATGATCTGCTTTGTCATTTAGTCCCAAAGTCTCCTTTCCCTTTCTCTCTGGAAGTCATTGTAAAACTTGAGATTTTCCTCTTTATATACCAGTCAAAAGTTCGGGCACAGTTGCACACAGAAAAAGTTCATACAGACATCAGAAATGCAATCCATGTTTACCAAGCAGTTTAAATGAAAACCGATGAGGTTTGTTCTTGCTTTCAAGCACGGTTGAGCTGCTATTGACCATATCTGATGTGCATTGATCAATGCTTAAATGTGAATAAAAGCCCAATTTAAATCCAAAGGCTTGGATTGAACCGTTTGGATGTGAACCCGTTCAATACAGGATGCACCTAATGGAGTTGCTTTACAAAATTACTAAAATGAGGAAAGCTTGAATGCAGACAAATGATAGAGATTGCTTTGATATAATATTTAATTCCCATACACCCATTTGTTTTTTCATATAGTTTTGATGATGGCATTAATCCTAAAATGTGAATAATAGCAAAACTAAAGAATAAGATGTTTCTAGAAATGTTTGAACGGTAGTGTATGTATCTACCTTTCATCAGGATGTCATAGAGTCTGCAGAAAAAGGAACACTATAAAAACTAACATTTGCATCCATACATTCTATTGATATATTAATATTTGAAGTCTAGCGCAAAACAGCTCACGTAAATGCAAATGATAAACTTTATCTGTGTGTGGTACTGCAGCAGAGTTCAGGTACAAGCAGGAATGGACCGGCGATAGGGAGTACTGAGACTTTTCTCGATACACTGGTCGACTTGTGGTCCAGCTGTCAATCCCACATTTAGATACCAAGTAAATAAACAAAGATTTTAATAGGAGAATAAATTCTGACATCATCTGACCGGCCTATTTAAACTGCGGTGGTGGATCCTGGCAACAGTCAACAGTTTTGAAAAATTAACAGGCCTATATATATATATATATATATATATATATATATATATAGTCCACTGTGTGAAACTACTTGTACCAGAAATAAGATGAGCTGCCTAACATTAGTAAAATACTATTAGAGGAATATTTTAGTAATATTAGTCTGTCTATATAAGTACATATCTGTATATGTAGTATTAATGTAATGTATATGTGTATTTAGTATTAATATTTTGAATTAGTTTGTGTGTGTATGTGTGTATATATATGTGTATATGTGTGTATGTATATGTGTATATGTGTGTATATATATGTATATGTGTATATATATGTATGTGTATGTGTATATATGTTTATAAATATGTGTGTATATGTGTATGGTCAACAGTTTTGAAAAATTTATATATATATATATATATATATAACTAGATAATACAGCCAGCAGTAGTTTTTTTTATTAGGTTGATACAAGTGTCAGGCAAATATGGAACCTTTCCTTTTCACAATAGTGGAAAAAGGTTCTTCAGATTCTTCAGAAAAACTGGTTCTTTTCAAAAACCTGAAAGGTTCTTTGGGAACCAAAAATGGTTCTTTAATCTATAGCATCACTGTGAAACCTCCTTTTGGCGCCTTTATTTTTAAAAGTGTCAATTTGTAAGGGTACATTAAATTGGTCCCTACAGTACAGCTGGCCATCCAACACAAATGCCTGTACACACACATCATAAATTGCTTTTCATAAATCAGTGCCCGTGTTCTTTATTAATAACAGAATTACATTTGTATCATCACACAGAGTAAATGAAGGCAGTAATGGGCCAGTATAAAGCCTCTGTGCCATTTATCGTCAGTCTTCAGCAGTTGTCTGCTCCTGTTTTTAGCATAGTCATGAGCGATCTACTTTAGTCTGGCATAAATAGAAGTCTTAATAGATTTTGCCTGGGAGCGCAGCGCACATACCTGCTCTTAATACTGCAGAGCAGCTGCACGGCTTCACTCCAGAGCATTTCATCATGTCACATGACTCAGCCGGTTACCTGTTATTGAATAAATCTATAGTGTGGAGCCACATTTACATACACACATTGTGAATTATTAAAAGTGTCATTAATGTTCTTTGAACTTTGTTTAAAAATGTATTTCCATGACTTGAATGTTTATATATAAAAAGTAAATGAGCAGGATGCCTAACAGGATGGAAATAAATAGCCATTGACAGTGAGCTTATATTAGGACCCTGACTTAAGGTTCATTTTAATGTCCATCCTTTAAAATTGATAATATTTTATTCAATATATTATAGCATATTATGCCATGAAATGTACTACTGTCATCTGTCGAGTTCATTTCCTGTTTGCTGCCACATTCACTATACTGTATGTGATCTTGTCAATGTTCATCACAGTTTTGGATCAGATGTCAAGTCATGGCAGGAGAAGATGGTTCCCTCCACCCATGAAAACCTTCAAGCTGTTTGGCTGTAAGAGGACAGGATGTGCTTTTGACTTCACAGTCTGTTGTTCTCTCTCTCGTTTTCATCACTATTGCTATTGCTCACACTGCACTACCAGATCAGATTTTGATCAAAACGGAGTAAAAATGACTGAAATCACATCTATCATCTATCTCCGAACAAAAAACAAAACAAAAAAACCTTAATAGTAGTTAATCCATTTTAGGCATTTCATTCTGTGTTCACTTAGTCTTAAAATAGAGTTCTGGCATCTAACATCATTATCACATGGCACAGCTGATTGGTTCTCTCCTGCAATATCTCAACATTCAAATATATGACTAGTGCTTGCCGTAGCAGTGCAGCTTGCTTCAGAAACCCTCCACCTTCCCCAGCTCCACCTGTATAGATCTGCTACGAGGTGATTAATGTACGCTATATGGGGGTTATTTCATGTATGTTATATTTGCAGCAGCAGTATTTCTTACATGCTCACAGCAGCATGTTGTGGATGTATTGGCAGTAGCAAGTCTCGGTACTTGCTCTGCCGCAGCAGCAGCGTAGCAGATCTGTTCCGCCAAGACCAAATACATTAACATTGTCATGTACATTACATGCCAATCCCTGAGTTGTCATGACAGAACTCCATGTCAGTTGTGTATTTCATTCTAGTAATTGTTTTTGTTCCCAAGTTCAGTTTAAGTTCATCCCAAAACAGTAAATCTGTGCAGCCTGTGTGCATTTCCTAATATAGCCTGTTCTGCTTTTCAAGGTCTAGAGTTTAATTGAAGCCTAGAAAGAAATAGTCTTTTGGTGATAAATCTTGTTACTTACAAACTCTGAGACCTCTCTGTGTGTGTGTGTGTGTGTGTGTGTTCAGGTGGATTCAGGCAGTCGAGTGTGTCGGAGGTCGTAATACTCTGGCTGCTCTACGGTGCGCTCTAGAGGAGGAAACGCAGGAAGAATCATCACTGACTCAAGGCGTGTACCTCCTCACCACCGGCATGCCAGATCAACATATGGTTAGTTGGACACTCACGGTTCATTTTAATCACTTGCAAGCCAAGGTCCTGTCACACGTAGTTCCCAGGATGTGGATTTGTTGTCTAGTGGCAGTCATGTTTCTTGTTGCCTTCAGTTATTTTGTTGATTTTACAAGAGAACTATTGAATGCAGCCCAATGGAAGACTTTTTCATCCCAAAAATAAAAATTTGCTTAAAATTGACTCAGGCCATCCGTGATGTAGATGTAGATGAGTTTACTCTTTCATTGGAATGGTTTTGGAGAAATCACTTGCTCACTAATGGATCCTCTGCAGTGAATGGGTGCCGTCAGAATGAGAGTCCAAACAGCTGATAAAAACATCACAATAATCCACAAGTAATCCACACCACTCCAGTCCATCAATTAGGGCGGCACAATTAATCGAAATTAAATCGCAAAGGCGATGAAACACGATTAGGCAGAAGCTGTGATTGTCATGCATATCTTTCAGTGTATCTATCTATAATGAAATGCTAATCGACATAGCCTTTATCACTGCTTAGAATACAATGAAATATTGTGTGCCTTAATTATTCTGTGTAAGAAGCCACGTCATCTCACAGAAGGATTTATTTCAAACACTCGACTGACGTTATGAGGTGAGTTTGGAGTAAAAATATGTTATTAAATGTGGTATTTTCACATGCTTTCAGATGGAGCAGCATTTACTACACAGAGCCGTAGTTCACTGGTGCCGTCAGAATGAGAGTCCAAACAGCTGATAAAAACATCACAATAATCCACAAGTAATCCACACCACTCCAGTCCATCAATTAGGGCGGCACAATTAATCGAAATTAAATCGCAAAGGCGATGAAACACGATTAGGCAGAAGCTGTGATTGTCATGCATATCTTTCAGTGTATCTATCTATAATGAAATGCTAATCGACATAGCCTTTATCACTGCTTAGAATACAATGAAATATTGTGTGCCTTAATTATTCTGTGTAAGAAGCCACGTCATCTCACAGAAGGATTTATTTCAAACACTCGACTGACGTTATGAGGTGAGTTTGGAGTAAAAATATGTTATTAAATGTGGTATTTTCACATGCTTTCAGATGGAGCAGCATTTACTACACAGAGCCGTAGTTCACTGAGAAGATACGCAAACAGCTGTCATTATCGCGAACGATTTCGTCGATTTCATAATCTTACGATTATATCGCCTGCGATTATGAACGCAATTTTGCGTAGCTTGTCAGAGAACTACGGCTCTGTGTAGTAAATACTGCTCCACCTGAAAGCAGATGATGGAGATTTACTACTAATCACAGAACCGACTTTACTGACAAAATGTGCATGACAATCACGATTAATCGTGTTCGATTAATCGTGCAGCCCTACCATCAATTAACGCCTTGTGCTGTGTGTTTGTAATGAACAAATCCATCATTAAGATGTTTTTAATCTTCAAACTATTGCTTCCGGGTAAAAGATTAGTCTTCCATAATATTGCTTTCTCCAATGAAAAAAATCATATCATCTGAATCAGGAGAGTAATATGCACAGTCAAAAACATCTCGAAACAAATATGTCAGTGATGTGGGAGGACAACAGGGGATGGACTTTTTCCCACTTATTATGGATTATGGACTCATGTTTTGGCCAGAAGCGATGGTTTAAAGTTAAAATGCCTTGATGGATTTTTTTTTTCTTTTCTTTTTTTACAAGCACGCAGCTTTTTGCTTCACAAGACATTAGTCGATGAACTGGAGTCGTTTGGATTATTTGTGGATTATGGTGATGTTTTTATCAGCTGTTTAGGCTCTCATTCTGACGGCACCCATTCACTGCAGAGGATCCATTGGTGAGCAAGTGATGGAATGCTACATTTCTCCAAAACTGTTCTGAAACTCAGAAACTGTTCAGAAATTCATCTACATCTTGGATGGTCTGAAGGTGAGTAAATCTTCATAAAATTTTCATTTTTCAAGAGCCCACTTGAGACCCCTTTGTCTCTCATAGGACACAGTTAACAGCAATGTACAATGGCATGGGCTATTATATGAAGTATCTTTCTTTGTGTCATTGTCACATGGAGGATTTTGTAGACATTGGAGATAAGTTTTTGTTGTTAGTGTTTTGGCCGGAATGTTATTTGAACATAAACATGCAAATAAATCAATCTTTTAATTGGACGAATTCATTGACATAATTAAAACTCATACGTAAAACTCTTTATTTAATTCATTTTTCAAAATATAGTTAATATAAATGATACACATATAGAATAGTGTCCAATGAAAAATTAACCATTTTTAAATGGAAAAATAAATGGACATTTTAAAACTGTTTAGTTAATGTTTTAAAGTGTGTTTTAAAAAATATTCTATTTATTATTAAATAAAAAATTACTTAAATTCATGTATTCAAATAGTTCAATACAATAATGTGTATTAATTTGTCAATTTAAAAACTGCTTTACTTCTTTCAAATTTATGTTCGAATTAAATATTACATAATTAGTCCTAGTCCTCCATATTATTCTTCAAATTTTGATATAGTGATGAATTGCTAAAAACCATATTGAACCCTTCAAAAATGACCGTACTGCCCTCTGCTGTTCAGAAATAAAAGGTGCCTTTTCTGTATTTTGATACAGATGTATCATCACTTTTTTTCTTCTGCAACCTAATATCAAAAAGCATTTTTGATACTCTCATCCTCAGGTTTCTGTCACTGCTTATGTGTCTGAGCGCTGCAGCGCAACAAACCTGAATCTCCACGTGTGCCTGTTCACCGGAGAGGAGGACACTGCCCGCTGCCCTCTGCCCCGTTACGCCACCCGGACTGAAACTGCCCGGGCTTTGAGCGGCCTTGCCCACGCGGGCAACGGACGCTTCCTTTGGATGACTGACACTGGTGAGAAGCTAGCTGACTGACTTCTTCAGGGAAGATGAGTTTGAAGTAGAAGGTAGGACAGAATTACAGGAACTGCAGTAAAACGAAGTTTTAGATTAGAATGGACGGACAGTCCCATCATTCAGTTTTATTTTGTTGTTCAGCTTTTGAGATGGTTCCTAAAAGTCCCTAGAGCTGCTGTTTACTTGAGCTCTGAATGTTGTGCTGCTTTTGTCTCTGTCATGTGTACAACACATGGTGCCTGAACCCAGTGCAACTTACAATGGGAAGTCTTGTGTTTGTGTGTGTGCAGTGGAAAATATGAGCCTCTGCCTCGTCTTTCCCTGCAGGCATCGTGGAGAGTGATGACATCAGTGCCCTAATTGGAGAAATGGAGACGGCCGTTAATTATTTTCAGAAGGTGAGTTCAGAGCAGTGTGTTCCGGGCGCTTTTCTCACATGATCTGTACGTGACCTGTGTCCACAGTGTCTAAATAATTCATGGGAACCCGAAGAAAAGTTTGAAACACCTGCAAGATATGATCAGTTGTTGATGTTTAGAAAGGTTCATCCAGGTCTTTGTGTTCATTCAAAACCAGCTGGATTTGCTGAAAATGTTTCATTGCTCATCCGAGCTGCGTCATCATCTCTTCAATCAAGTCCAGTTGCTGTTAAAGTCACAGTGAAATCACTAAATCAATGAATGATTGAGACCGTTTACTTTCTTAATGCGTACACTCCAGTTAAAATATTTTGGGGTCAAGATTTTTTATTTTATTTTTTTTAAGAAATTAATATTTTTTATTCAGCGAGGATGCATTAAATTAATCAAAAGTGACAGTGAAGACATTGATGTTACGAAAGATTTCTATTTGAAGTAAATGCTGTTTTTGAACTTTCTGTTCATTAAAGATGAATAAAAGCGGTTTTCAACAGTGATAATAATGAGAAATGTTTCTTGAGCAACAGATCAGCATATTAGCATGATTTCTGAAGGATCACGTGACACTGAAGACTGGAGTAATGATGCTGAAAATTCAGCTTGGCGTCACGGGAATAAATTACATTTTAAAATATATCCAAATAGAAAACAGTTATTTTATATTGTAATAATATTTCACATTTTTACTCTCTTTACTGCATCAAAAAAATCAGCTTTGGTCCGAATAAGAGACTTTTGGAGATAAATGTTATTTCAAAGACTAAATCCCAAAGTTGGATTTTTGTAATCTTTCATCAATATGTATTTATTTGCTCCACCTTAAGCAAAACAGCTTTTCCACCCCCTTTTCACAATCCAGTAAATACCCAGTAGATAAAGTCTCACCCTACATTTTTCCATCAGATTACCAACGTAAAATGGATCGCTAACACCGTTTCATGTTGACTATATATTACCTGCAGTTGTGCCAGAAACATTACCACATGAGATCCACACATATGCATTATTGGCTCATATTGTGTCATATAGTGTTGATTGTCCTATCTAGGTGTTATCTTCAAGAAATATCCAAAATCAAAGAGTGTGCGCAAGTCTATCGCTACTGTTAAACTACCAAAACATGAAGACATCTGTTCAACTAAACAGGTACTGTACTGTATTACCAGTACCATTATATTTGTTTAATAAACTTTTTGCTAATTCCTCCAAAGTTTTTAAGCTACAGAAATTGGCACACCTTTTCTGTTCTGACCTGATCAGACCTGTATTTTTCACGTTACAGGTATGTACAATATGTAAGATTTTTTTTATTAAAATATCCAAAAACCACTAGAACAGAAAGCTCACACCATACCTGTAGGATGAGGAAATTTGGCTGTTTTCCAAGAGTAATACACTCAAAAGCTCAGCAGCATGGTTTGTGACGTGCTGAATTTGAGTCTGTTGACAGGTGTCTCAGTGACTGATCTGTGTGTGTGCGTCAGGTTTAATATGCTGGCGTTCTCTGAAGAGGTGCGGATGTGGCAGCCGGCGTTGGTTCAGTCCACAGAGGAGCTGTGTGTGGAGGCAGTGCAGTGGTTGAATCAGCTCAGCACACATGGAGCTTCCTCCACACTACAAGCACTGCAGGTACTCCGGCAACAATACTCACAAGAACTACTTTTGTATGTACCGTTATTACACTTAGCTTTATGGAAAAACATGGCCCTCTTCTTTGCACTCAGTTCTTCTTGTGTTTGTAAGTGTGACTGTGTGTCGTGCATCTTTGCTCCAGACAGGCTGTAGCTTTGCAGATGCAAGTAATACACTCAAAAGCTCAGCAGCATGGTTTGTGACGTGCTGAATTTGAGTCTGTTGACCGGTGTCTCAGTGACTGATCTGTGTGTGTGCGTCAGGTTTAATATGCTGGCGTTCTCTGAAGAGGTGCGGATGTGGCAGCCGGCGTTGGTTCAGTCCACAGAGGAGCTGTGTGTGGAGGCAGTGCAGTGGTTGAATCAGCTCAGCACACATGGAGCTTCCTCCACACTACAAGCACTGCAGGTACTCCGGCAACAATACTCACAAGAACTACTTTTGTATGTACCGTTATTACACTTAGCTTTATGGAAAAACATGGCCCTCTTCTTTGCACTCAGTTCTTCTTGTGTTTGTAAGTGTGACTGTGTGTCGTGCATCTTTGCTCCAGACAGGCTGTGGCTTTGCAGATGCTGTGGGTCTGTATCTGATCACTGATGGGAGATGTGACTCCAGCCACAGTCGGATACTGACAGAGATTGAGACACTGAGACAAGAGAAGGACTTCACCGTCCACACCATCGCAGTCAACTGCCATGACAGGTTAACCTGCATTGGATATGAATGTGGCCACTTGTATCGATCCTTCGTCAAGATTATTTTGTATTTATTCTGGCATTTTTTTGTTTGGTCCCATCACAGAAAATCTAACTTTAGCAGCATATGTTATATGTTTAATTGCAATCGTTGCAGTGAGTTTCTGAAGAGTTTGGCCCATAAAACAGGAGGACGATTCCATCAGGCTCCTGAAAACACAGATAGAGCTCTTATCAGAAAACTCCTGTCAGATCCGTGCAGTGTGGTATGTACATGCTGCCTAGTGGTGATTTCAAAGAGAAGGGCTCAACATTTCTTCAATATAATTATAGTGCATGAGGATTATTTTGAATTGGTTTGTAGTTTTCAACCTGTTCAGATGCATTTCTGCAGATTCATTGTTGTGAAGTGATGTGCTGATTCTTGTGTGTCCTGAAACAAAGGACCCAGTGCTTCCAAAATGTGAGGGGGATGATCTAAGGAAACTATCCGAAGAGATCGAGAAGCTGAGATTGTTCCAGAAACAAGCTAAAGCGTTCAGGTTTGTGTTCACTCAGTGCTTATGCTGGGATACACAGGCCTAGTGTCGATGTGTAATGATTGGTGTTATTGTAGACTATTTAATATGGTGATTTGTGTTTTGTTTTCGTAGGGAAACTAGTTTGGAGTCGAGGAACCAGACGGGAACATAGACATTGATGTCCACGCTTGTTCA
Source organism: Sinocyclocheilus grahami (assembly GCF_001515645.1). Classification (NCBI taxonomy): domain Eukaryota; kingdom Metazoa; phylum Chordata; class Actinopteri; order Cypriniformes; family Cyprinidae; genus Sinocyclocheilus; species Sinocyclocheilus grahami. Next base: position 542,492 of record NW_015505620.1, read on the forward strand.
AATCACGACAGCTTTATTGATTCAAAAATATCTCTGGCAAAGGCCTAATGTAAAAGAATTTGTTAAAAATTAAATATGGCTTAATAATACTTTGGAAACATCGTAAATAGATATAAAAATCATGGTTAAAAGAAAAAACCTTGAAATTTTATGTGTAGCATTAACTCCTTAGCATTCTGGGAAAATGTAACTAAGCACAAAATTGGAACGCTAACAGGTTAAATGTTTTTTTTGAAATTTTTTTGTACATGAAATTGTACTTCATGAGCAACAAAAAAAAAAGTGTAAAAACAAATGTATTGTCAATGTAATGTAGCATCAAAACAGTGGGGGGGGTGGGGGGGGTGGGAAGCAACTAATCTGTATTATCGAAAAATAAAATAGATACATTAAAATATATGCAAAATACATTTAACTAAATGTATATTGCCAATATATTTTATTGATATACTATATTTTAAACGTAATGTATGTCTTTTTGTGTGAACGTTTGTTAAAAGACAATTTTCTGTCCTTTTGCAGGATAAACGATAAAGCTGTTTGAATTCCAGATTTGAAAATTCCACCGCTTACATGACGTCACAAATATTTCGAACGCTTATATATTGCCAATATATTTTATTGATATACTATATTTTAAACGTAATGTATGTCTTTTTGTGTGAACGTTTGTTAAAAGACAATTTTCTGTCCTTTTACAGGATAAACGATAAAGCTGTTTGAATTCCAGATTTGAAAATTCCACCGCTTACATGACGTCACAAATATTTCGAACGCTTCAAAGAGACGCTCGTCAGTGTGACGTCACTGAGCCTGGCTATAAACACTGGGCTTTTGTTCATGATGAGAGCAGCGCTGGTTACACTTAGGTTCCGGGGTTCACGTGCCCACCCTGGGTTTAAAGGTGGCCTGAATGCTTTAGTTTAGATCAGACTGGGGGTGGGATGGATGGGTTTAGCATCAGGGACCCCCAGGGCACCTTGTGAAGCTACAGTAGAAGGAGGGCAAAGCTTGCAATGTGGGTGGGTGGGAAGCAGGGGGCGCCCTAGATCATAACCATCTTTAATACTGTGTTTCCAAAGATAGACTCAGCATCACTCTTCACACTTCACATTACACGTCTCACACAACAAAGTACCAGAAAGTGTCACGGTATTACCATTTTCTACACTCTTCACACCACACATTACACACGTCATAACAAAATACCAAAAAGTAGGCTTCCATATTATCATGGCGTTTTGGACTATCATATCTGTAGCATTTCATTTAAAATGATCATAAGATAAAGATAAAGTTGTGTTAAATGCTCGGTGTAAATATAGCTACATTTGTATTACAGAAATAGAAATGCACTGATTTCAATCATCGGTGAAGACGCCATGAGCCAGAGAAAGAGAAGGTCTTTTTTTCAAACGTTTTTAATATTCAGTGATGAAAAGTTATTTAGTGTATTAGTTTGAAAAATGCAGCATATTCTATGGTCTGTCTATTGTAAGATTGCTTTTTATTCAATGTATCCATCACATACAGGTACAACTAAGACTGAACAGTAGTTAGCCTAGTTTTAATTTGTTTATCTTGATGTACATTTTTTTTTTTTTTTTTACTTATGTATAGGTAAACATTTATATATATAGTATATTTATAATCAAAATCAGTCAGTAGGTTAGTTGTGTATAGGCTTTTACTGCTTTACTGTATAGGTTTTTTACTGTTTTACTTCACTGTTGTATGCCTGTATTTATGTAACACCGTGGTCCTGTGAGGCACGGCATTTCGTTCCACTGTATGTCCTCACATGCAGCAGAATGACAATAAAGCTCAACTTGACTTGACTTGAAATTTGAAGAGTTCATTTGCAAAAACCGATAACTCACAGGTTCATCAAGTTCGTCGAAATGATCCTCGATCACTTTTAGTCAGCTTTCTTTGACGAAACTCCTCTCAGTTAGCCTAGCACGTCTTTTCAAAGTGAATGTAGCCTTGTCACCTGACCTGAATACAGCGCGCTGATTCGCTGAAATGGACTTATCGGCTTCTGTTCAAAAACAACAAGGGTGCATCCAGTGGGGACATAGTTATGGATTATAATGACTTATACTGTCTTTTTACGCGTTGCAAAGAGAAAGGAAAAATTGAAATCGCATCATATGACCCCTTTAATATACTTTAATGTCCATAGAGGTAGCCTATTTTATTTTTATTATTTTTTCATTTTTTGCTGACGGATAAGGTATTATTATGTATTTTGTGCTTCTTGTTCTTCTTTTTCTTCCTCTTCTTTTTATTGAATATTGTTCGATTTAAAAATGAATGACGGAATCATTGAAAGAAGAGCTGCTGAAGCGGTCGCTTCAATTTATTATTTTATTATTGATATATCAGTATTTGAGACATGTGTAGGCTATCATTTCCATTATAGTTCATGTTTCCACATTCTTACTAATTACAGAGTAATTTTAATTAACTAAATGCATTTGGTGTGTAATTATTTCTGCATGTAAATACTCGTTCTTGTTATCAATATAGTAATTCATCATAGTAACCTGTAAGTCTGTGTTGTATGTAACTATAACTTATAGAAATGAAAATGTTTTGGCATACTGTGTGGTCTACAGTATACTGACACTAATATGATTTTCAAAGACAAATGTCTTTCTATTTGCAATGTTTTGTTCATACATACATGCATAGGGATTTTTAAACCAGAAAGGAACCAAGACCCTTTATGGCATAATATATATATATATAAAAGTTTTGTTCCTAAAGAATGTGCAAGATTCACATTTGGTAACGGTTTCAAATGATGTTGAATCATAATTTGCAATGTAAGCTTAGAGGTCCTATCAAGGTTAACCTGGAATTCTATTAGATTTGTTGTTTTATCATAATTCTTGTCTTGCTACTGGAAAGTTTATGTAAATTGCACATGGAGATTTAAAATCCTGAAATATCATTTGCTGTCCCAACAGAGGCCTTTATTTATGTTATTCATCATAAAAAAGTAATTCTCTGTTTTAAAAGGTCTTGTGTTTGAACCATAAAAATATGTCACACCAACAAACACTAAATTGTTATTGGATTTTATTGGATCAGGGTGTGCTAGAAATTGTGAAAATGTTCCCAATTACTGTTTTCCAATAACTTTACAAAAAAAATTGAAATGTGAGAAAGGTTTTTATATTTACATATTTTCTTATACTTGTGAATGCCATTGCCAAAAATTCACACTGATTGCTGGGACAAAAAAACAAAAAAAGTTTATGCAGATTTATTTTGGATTCATCTGCTCGGCATTTTCTCACTAACTCTTTCCTTGCCTATCACTCAGTGTTGGTCAACAGCATCAGATACAAAAGTCATTTCAAATATTTATTATTAATATTAACAAATCTAGCTTTTTAAGAATGAATTGAGACTACAGAAAGTGTTCAAACTGGCTCTCGAAACACCATCTATTAAATACAATGGTGATGACAGTTTATTTTGTAAATATCTTGTGTAAAGCATATTCATTTATTAATTTCAGTTTTAAATAGAGAGGCCGTTTTATTTTCTGATGTTGCTGACTACAAATTAGATCTATTTAAAATTATGCCAACTATCTAAAAATCCCCAAATCCCAAACTTTAAGACTTTTTTAGTGTCATAACTTTGACAAAAATATGAGCACATTTACCAATTTACATGTGGAATAAGGAAAAAGAATCATCAGGATAAAGGCTGACCGTATCCATTGATTTATAAATGTTTTCATAGCAGATGTGAAACCTTATGAAAGAGCTAAATAGTTTATTTGAAAACATATGTTTTTTATTAATTACAGTTTTTCTTGATCTCTCATATGTATGACTTTCTTCTGTGGAACACAAAAGAAGATATTTCTGAAAAATGTAAAGAAAGCTCATGGAGAATAGTGTTGTTTTGGGCTCCACTGATTTGTATTAAATGGACAGAAGCAGTTGAAAGATACAGGTTTGAGTAAATGATAACAAAAGTTTCATTTTAGGGTGAACTATTCCTATTAGATTTATATATATATATATATATTTCATGTATTATGATTGAGTTATAGTCTGAAGACAGGTGGTTTTATGCAATTTTAGGGCGGTCAAATCACTCTTAAGTGATCATTTCTGTGGAATTTGAAATGTTGCCTAGTGTGTTGTCCCATGTCTCAAAACTCAATGAGCAGTTTTTGGTAACGGTTAGTGCCCAGCATGTAAGGAAAAGTTTGGCATCAGCCTCTTTACATGGAGAGGTGAATTATGCATCCATTCACTCGCTCATAGGCAGATCTGTTTCACAGGGGCCGGCCATTCATTAGACTCTCACTGTCTCTGATCGTTCCCAGACTGGACGCAGTGGAGGTATCTGAAGCCACGTGTGCATTATGAAGGAGAACGGGTCCTTGTGTCAGATGGAGCAGCTGCTCTGTGCATGTCTGCTAGACTGCCACCGGCAGACCCACACCCGCAGCGCCGCAGGGGCCCCGATCCGACACAGAGCCAACGGGGCGGTGGGGGCCTTGTGCAACAGTCCCGACTGTGTGGTGGCCACCAGGCTGGAGGGCTCCGAGCAGGGCCGGCATGGGGCTGGCAGGGTGCTGGTCACCGGAGGGGCCGGATACTTCGGATTCAGACTGGGCCACACTCTGGCAGGCCAAGGGGCTACAGTCTTTCTGCTGGACCTCCACAAGCCGCCTTGGGATATCCCTGATGGAGCCGTCTTCCAGCAGGTAAAGCGAAACCGGAGAAGACAGCATTTGTAATATAGGGTTGGGGGGGCGGCTGGGCAGCGGACTGTAACAGAAGCAGATGGGTGCCAGGTGCAGAGGACGCAAGGTGAGGCAGCACAGCGGCCTCGAGTTTCAGCACAAGTTTTTTAATTGTTTTAAAATTGTTAATAGTCTTAAACCAGGTCTCTGCAGGTTTAGCTCAACTTCTTTTGTTTTTATTGGTTATGGTGTATGAGGATCACATGGTTGGATCAGTGGTTCTTAACTGGTGGGTTGTGGCCCCAAAAATGTGTGCCCGGTCTGTTCTTACAGCAGGGGGAAAACAATGCTCAATGCAACTAACAATATCATTGTTCATGGTTAGGATAGCAAAATAAAAAAGGAGAAAACATGATTGTGCGTCCAATCAAACAACATGGTATTACTTGATAAAAAATTACTTGCAATGCAAAAAGTACACTGACAGAGATTATTTCTGCCAACCAGTGACACTTTGAATACTGGAATAGCTTGAATTAATTACTAGGGACCACTTATTTGGTTTTCGATACGATACCGATACAAAGGCCAGTATTGTTGGTTTCGATATCGGTATCGATCTTGATACTGATACGATCAGAGGCGGACAGTAACTAAGTACACTTTTTGAGTATCGGTACTTTACTTGAGTATTATTTTTTCTGGAAACTTATGACTTTAACTTCACTACATTTGAAAGGCAAATATTGTACTTTTCACTTCACTACATTTCTATCAAGGTCCTCGAAGTAGAAAGTCGTTACTATGTAGCAGCTTTGAAAGTCAGTGGGTGATTTTTTTTCTTCTCTAAAAACTGTCTTTTTTTCAGATAGTTTATCAGTAGTCACTCTTGTAGGGCTACATGAAGTGATTTCCCAGCATTTTTGAACACTGACCAGTTGCAAATGTGATATTTATTTACAACAATTCAATAATAAGAAGTTAATATTGTGGTATATATTAGACACAATATTGTCTGATTTTGCTAAATTGTGTAAGTGAAAATATTACCTATAAAGCCACAGAAGAACTGTGCGTCTCCTAATAAAACACAAAAGGTGTTGGACTTGAAGCAGCACTGCACAGATCATTCTGTGTGTGACATCAAAGTACAGCGAGAGTGATTAGACAGCATTTTTAAAAATTGGGTTTTGATGTCAAAAAAGTCTTGCTGTTTTGCATTTTTGTTAAAGCAGTGTTGCTGTTGTAAAGTTATACAGCTACAGTTGTGTTGCTGGGTTTTACAGCAGGTTTGATTTTTTTTTCCATCCTTATCACTCTGTATTTACAGGATTTCACTGTCCACTCTGTTCAAATGTGGATGAATGGCTACACATAGATGTGTGCACACTGTCAGTGCTGTGTGAGAGCACTACCATCCTGCTTTTGTTGGGGTGTTAATTTTTTTCCCCCATAGGTTTTTAACATTCTAAAAGCTCTTTATTCCAAAGATACTACAAGCTAGTCAGTGTATTCAGCAGGTGTAATGTATTGTAAGTTGCTTCAGAAGTATTGTAAGTATTACGTACAACAATAAAACATAACATAAAAAATGTAATTTACTTTTGGTACTTAAGTACTTTTAAAAGCAAGTACTTCTGTACTTTTACTTAAGTAAAAATCTGTCTTTACAACTTTTACTTGTAGTGGAGTAATATTTGACCAGCAGTATCTGTACTTTCACTCAAGTAATGGAGTTGAGTACTTTGTCCGCCTCTGGATACGATACTTTTAAACTGAACTTTTAAATTATGAAATGTATTAAATTATTAAACAATTAAAATGGGTAATGAAATCCACTTAACTTTATATTTTAAATGCATTTTAATGTATACGCTTTAATTGCAACTTATTAGGTTATATTTTTGTTCACACATGGTTAAAATATGTTTACTGTAGTGGTAACCATGGAAATCTACAAATAGCTGAAGTACGGTCACTTTAGTAAAACCATGGTTCATTTTCATAAGGGACTGCCAGTGACAGGCTGTTGCACGCATTAAAATGCAACCTTTTTATTCTGACAGTGTACACTCTAAAAAAGCAGCTGTTGGGTTGTTTTGACCCAGCTTTTGGGTTGTTTTGACCCAGCTGTTGGGTTGTTTTGACCCAGCTGTTGGGTTGTTTTGACCCAGCTGTTGGGTTGTTTTGACCCAGCTGTTGGGTTGTTTTGACCCAGCTGTTGGGTTGTTTTGACCCAGCTGTTGGGTTGTTTTGACCCAGCTGTTGGGTTGTTTTGACCCAGCTGTTGGGTTGTTTTGACCCAGCTGTTGGGTTGTTTTGACCCAGCTGTTGGGTTGTTTTGACCCAGCTGTTGGGTTGTTTTGACCCAGCTGTTGGGTTGTTTTGACCCAGCTGTTGGGTTGTTTTGACCCAGCTGTTGGGTTGTTTTGACCCAGCTGTTGGGTTGTTTTGACCCAGCTGTTGGGTTGTTTTGACCCAGCTGTTGGGTTGTTTTGACCCAGCTGTTGGGTTGTTTTGACCCAGCTGTTGGGTTGTTTTGACCCAGCTGTTGGGTTGTTTTGACCCAGCTGTTGGGTTGTTTTGACCCAGCTGTTGGGTTGTTTTGACCCAGCTGTTGGGTTGTTTTGACCCAGCTGTTGGGTTGTTTTGACCCAGCTGTTGGGTTGTTTTGACCCAGCTGTTGGGTTGTTTTGACCCAGCTGTTGGGTTGTTTTGGCCCAGCTGTTGGGTTGTTTTGTTGTCAAAACAACCCAATAGCTGGGTTTGTCCCTTTTTAACCCAGTGCTGGGTTATATTTAATGTGCTCTAATAAGCATTGCTCTGGGCTGCCGTTCCTAAAAGCATCAATGGATTCTTAATATACTTTTGGGAAGCGCAGCCCTGTTTGAATGCACTGTCAGAAGTGAGTGAACGCTCTCTGTGATTGATTGGTTCTGTCTTGCAATATTTGCATGTGTTCAGATGAGCAGGAAATGTTCTGTCCTGCACAATTATTCGCTAACATAGCTTATTTGTCCAATTCAATGCATATAAGTACAGTGGGGCAAAAAAGTATTTAGTCAGCCACCAATTGTGCAAGTTCTCCCACTTAAAAAGATGAGAGAGGCCTGTAATTTTCATCATAGGTATACCAATGCACTGTCAGAAGTGAGTGAACGCTCTCTGTGATTGATTGGTTCTGTCTTGCAATATTTGCATGTGTTCAGATGAGCAGGAAATGTTCTGTCCTGCACAATTATTCGCTAACATAGCTTATTTGTCCAATTCAATGCATATAAGTACAGTGGGGCAAAAAAGTATTTAGTCAGCCACCAATTGTGCAAGTTCTCCCACTTAAAAAGATGAGAGAGGCCTGTAATTTTCATCATAGGTATACCTCAACTATGAGAGACAAAATGAGAAAAAAAAATCAGAAAATCACATTGTAGGATTTTTTAAGAATTAATTGGTAAATTCCTCTGTAAAATAAGTATTTGGTCACCTACAAACAAGCAAGATTTCTGGCTCTCACAGACCTGTAACTTCTTCTTTAAGAGGCTCCTCTGTCCTCCACTCGTTACCTGTATTAATGGCATCTGTTTGAACTTGTTATCAGTATAAAAGACACCTGTCCACCCTTAGTATCGATGTTTTTTATTTGAGAATCGATACTTACGATACTTGCATCAGGATCGATACGCCCATCCCTTTTAATTACATTTGATTACATTTAGAAACTAAAATTGTCAATTTTTGTATTCAGTCTATGTCCCATAAATAATTTTTCTGATTTTTTTTGGATCAAAGTAATATGAATAACTTTCATGTTGGATTTGATGAGCATTTTTGTAACTTTTTTTTGTTGTTGTAACTAATGCTTTTAATAACATGTCCAATGTAAAATGTGTGTACTGAAGCAAAACCAGTTGAGAACCAGTAAGTAGTGATTTAGGCAAATTGTTGTGGTTCTATCTAGGCCAAATCTAAGCTAATTAATAAAGCTTTAATTAATAAACCCCAGTCAAGTATAATCTGAATATTCATTCCCAGTTTTATAAAAATTCAGAAGAAAATTGGAAGAAATATATATATCATAATGAATAATTTTATATTGAGAATATAACATTTTATATATATATTTTTTTTTACATAGCTGTTTGAATGGGCATTGTTATGATTCAGTACATCTGTGTGTGTTTTACTTCAAGATTGATATCCGGGATTATGATGCCCTGTATAAGATCTGTGCAGGAGTGGATGTTATTTATCACACTGCTTCCTATGGGATGTCCGGACCGGAACAGGTCAGTATGTTAGTATATACATGTAGAGCATTTTAGTGTGCATAAAACAAGCCATATCACATCATTAAAATTGCTTGCTAAATGATTTAAGTTCATCAGAACTCATATTGGCAGTCTTATGGGTGAAACTTCAATTAGCTTTTAAAGTTCAATTATCTTAAAATACTTTCAAATCATTCTTTTATTATATCTTGTAGGCTACAGGATGGATAATACTAGCTTCAAAGTTAAGTGTACTTATGTGTTTAATAATATCTTTATTTAGGACTTGTCTCCTACTCATATTTTAACTTCCCCAATATAATATATTTAGAAATACTGTCAAAATCGGTAAAATAAGTACTTTATAAAAATTATATTTTCTATTAATTATATATTTGTGTTAGAACTGCTATTTTCTCTTGACTTTTTTTCATTTGATGTTAAGATGTTATGTATGTTATGGTCACTAAAGACCAGGGGCCTGTACCATGAAGCCAGATTAGCTGGCTAGCCAGGTAAGTTTCAGTTTAGTTTGCACCAATCCTGGGTTTTAGGTACCATGAAAGTGGCTTGGCTTTTAGCGGTGTTCATTGCCATGGTAACTTACACTCCACGGCTAAACTGCTCCAGGGCAGGTTACGTTCTGAGTTAGAGATCTCAAACTGAAATTGGACCAATCAGATGTGAGAAGTGACACATGTCTGACACAAAAAAGTCACTCCCCCAGTTTCTCTTGCTCCAAATTAAAGGTCACTAGTACTAAAAAAAAATTGTCTGGCTTTAATGATAATTACTTAAGAGTTATTTTATATGATTTATATTATTATTAATCCATTACACACAAGATATTTTAGTTTAACAGTTATTATAAATCATTTATTTTAAATGAATGTTAATATATACAGATCGAATGTAATATAAATAAGCTGTAGAATCAATAGATAACGCTTTTTAAAAATATGCTGTATATTTCCAACTATATAAACTAACTTAAGTTTCACTTGTGACTGAGCAAGATCATTTCTTTTATTTGTCCTCTTTCATGAACAAGTACTTTTTTCATTGTAAATGCATTTAAATTCATCATATTCTTCAATCTCTTAACCTTTAGCGAAACATTTAACCTTTAACCAAGGCTCGTGATTGGCTGTTCGCCAGTGATGTCACACAGGCGCTCCACAAACTCAGGATCAAAGCCTGAGTTGACAAAGAAAGTTGATGATCAGCATCATGGTACCAACAAAGCCGGATTGGAGTGGTTTGGTTTTGTCAACTCGAAACTAATCCTGTAACTCTGAATTTGTTCATCTACCATCGTGGTACAGGCCCCCGTTCACACCAAGCATGATAACTATAAAGATGTCATTTTAAAAATCTTTCTCAATATTAAAGGGGTCATATGATGCTTTTTTTAAAGATCATTATTTGGGGTATTTGGTGTAACAGAATATGTTGACATGCTTTAATGTTAAAAAAAACACATTATTTTTCAAATACTGTACATTATTGTAGGTCCTCTATGCCCCGCCTCTCTCAAGAATAGCATAGTTCACACACCACAACTATAACGACAACGATACAGAGGAACGATATAGTTGTGATTACTTTCCAGCTGATGAACGATAAAGCACTGACAGCCAATCAGAATCTATCCTGCTGTAACGAGCTCAAGAAGCTATCATCTGCAACTTTTATTTCGCATCTTGAAGAATATGATGAGAAATTAATTTTCACATTGGAATCTTTTGATGACAGTTTGAGACAGAATCTTTTCAGACATTGTTAAAGTCTCTTCTGAAACTTTAGAACCTCTGAGAAGCTGGAAACATTTTCTCTCTTTCATCTTGTAAGAAACAAGTGAGATAATGGAGACAATTTTCATTATTTTATTTTAAATGTATATTAAATGCAATTACTTGAACCCTAGAGTGCTTTTTAGGACTTAAGCACCTTTTTAAATGTAATTCCATAATTGTGATTGTCTATTTATAGACTTCTGTTGTGATGTTCTGTTGTGTATATATATATCTTCAAGTACAGTTTTTTTTAAACAAATGTTTAAGATCTGAAGTAAACTACAAGTGCACATTTAAAACAATTAAGCATGCTTATTTGAGTTGATTCAAAGAATAAAAATATTGTTTAGATGATATTGCCCATCTATTAATTTTTTTATGAATATGAAAAAATAGATATTGAACAAATTGCTTATGTAATAATGAGGTGTTGTTGCTGTAGGTGGTGGTCTTCTACACACATGTGTCCTGCGCCCTTCTGGTATCTACGGTCCTGGAGAGAGAAGACATTTACACAGGGTGATGGTGAGTCCACTTATTCCACTCTCTCCATCTTTATCCTTTGCCTCCTTTACTCTCTCTCTCTCTCTCTCACACACACACACACACACACACACACACACACTCACGCACGCACGTACGCACACGCACACATGCACACACAGGTCCCAGACAGTTGTACTCTGCAGCCTCAGCTTTGCCAATGTGCCCAGAGCTGTACAATATTAATGGAGTCTGTGAGAGGCTCCTGTTACAGACTGTGCTTCAGCTGTACCCCTACATACAGACACATGACTGTCTGTGCTTCTGCTGTGCCTCTACATACAGACACATGACTGTCTGTGCTTCAGCTGTGCCTCTACATACAGACACACGACTGTCTGTGCTTCAGCTGTACCTCTACATACAGACACATGACTGTCTGTGCTTCTGCTGTGCCTCTACATACAGACACATGACTGTCTGTGCTTCTGCTGTGCCTCTACATACAGACACATGACTGTCTGTGCTTCTGCTGTGCCTCTACATACAGACACATGACTGTCTGTGCTTCTGCTGTGCCTCTACATACAGACACATGACTGTCTGTGTTTCAGCTGTGCCTCTACAGACATATACATGACTGTCTTTGCTTCTGCTATACTACATACAGACACACAACTGTCTGTGTTTCTGCTGTACCTCTACATACAGACACATGACTGTCTGTGCTTCAGCTGTACCTCTACATACAGAGACATGACTGTCTGTACTTCTGCTGTATTTCTACAGACATACATGACTGTCTGTGTTTCTGCTGTCACTCTACAGACATATACTACATGACTGTCTGTGCTTCAGCTGTGCCTCTACATACAGACACACGACTGTCTGTGTTTTAGCTGTACCTCTACAGACATATACACGACTGTCTTTGCTTCTGCTATACTACATACAGACACACGACTGTCTGTGTTTCTGCTGTACCTCTACATACAGACACATGACTGTCTGTGCTTCAGCTGTGCCTCTACATACAGACACACGACTGTCTGTGTTTTAGCTGTACCTCTACAGACATATACACGACTGTCTTTGCTTCTGCTATACTACATACAGACACACGACTGTCTGTGTTTCTGCTGTACCTCTACATACAGACACATGACTGTCTGTGCTTCAGCTGTGCCTCTACATACAGACACACGACTGTCTGTGTTTTAGCTGTACCTCTACAGACATATACACGACTGTCTTTGCTTCTGCTATACTACATACAGACACACGACTGTCTGTGTTTCTGCTGTACCTCTACATACAGACACATGACTGTCTGTGCTTCAGCTGTGCCTCTACATACAGACACACGACTGTCTGTGTTTTAGCTGTACCTCTACAGACATATACACGACTGTCTTTGCTTCTGCTATACTACATACAGACACACGACTGTCTGTGTTTCTGCTGTACCTCTACATACAGACACATGACTGTCTGTGCTTCAGCTGTGCCTCTACATACAGACACACGACTGTCTGTGTTTTAGCTGTACCTCTACAGACATATACACGACTGTCTTTGCTTCTGCTATACTACATACAGACACACGACTGTCTGTGTTTCTGCTGTACCTCTACATACAGACACATGACTGTCTGTGCTTCAGCTGTGCCTCTACAGACATATACATGACTGTCTGTACTTCTGCTGTGACTCTACATACAGAGACATGACTCTCTGTGCTTCTGCTGTACCTCTACAGACATATACATGACTGTCTGTGTTTCTGCTGTCACTCTACAGACATATGCTGTCACTCTACAGACATATACATGACTGTCTGTGTTTCTGCTGTCACTCTACAGACATATACATAACTGTCTGTGTTTCTGCTGTGCCTCTACATACAGACACATCACTGTCTGTATCCTTTATTGTGTACATATATTGTACATACATATTCCCATATAAATGTGAATGTATGTACACACATATATATACACACATTCACAGATTGAATTACAGCAGATTTCTAGTTTCCAGCATGCGTTGCTTCTGACTGTTAAAGGAGAGTAAATGTCATTTCATGTGTTTGTTTTTTTTGCTCAATATTAAGGAGGAGATCTGTTAGCGCTTAATGTTCTATTATTTTGGGTTTCTGATATGTCTGAGTTTTTGGGGTTACCATTGTGCTGAGAAGTAGAGCCTGTGGTTAGGTTGACGAATGGCTGAACACCATTAAAACTGTAGATTACTTTATTTAAAAAATAATGGGATCTGTTCTGTACTCTTCAGCACACTGATAGACTCTTTGCTAAATACCTTAGTACATGCAGGTGTGCTTGAGCTGTTGTTGACTAGGTATATATAATATAGTATATAATATATATATATACGTATACACACACAGACATACTGCAATGAGTAAACGTATGTTCAATATATTTATATACACACAAGACCATCTCTTATCACATTTACATCTATATGTTATGCAGTGTATTACTGAATATAAAATTACATACATTATGATAATATGTAAGTAAATTGTCACATATTTTTCAATATATGAAAAGCGGCAATTCCTTATGTATTATTCCATATGTTGTTATATATTAACACAATATATTATTCATTTCATATATTTAAGCATTTCATATATTGATCATGCATATCTAAGGAAATATATTTTCTTTGCGTAAGGGTGCGTACAGACACAAGACTCTCTGTGCCTCTGTTTTGGCTCTACATACAGACACATGGCTTTTTGTGTTTCTATTGTCACTTTTCATACAGATACATGCATGCCCGTGCTACCTCATGTAATCTCTACACAAACTAGTGTCCCTCAGTTAGAGAGTGTTGTTATCTCTGTGAAGTCAGATTGCAGAATGCAGAGACAAAGTTTTATGATTCTCTTCTCAGGTGAATGTGGAGAGGAGGTTGTTCAGCTTTTGTTTTGGGGACCCTAATGCCAAGATGAACTGGGTACATGTGGATAATTTGGTGATGGCTCATGTTTTAGCAGCAGATGCACTGACTGCAGATAAAGCCTTTGTGGCGGTATGTGTGGCATGATGGTTATTTATTTATTTCAATCAGCAGTTTTGAACCCAGATATTTATAGTGTATTCATGGCTTATTTGTGATTTTCAGAGTGGACAGGTCTACTTTATCAATGATGGGGAGTCTGTCAATGTCTTTGAATGGTTGACACCTCTGGTGAGTAGCAATCAAAGTATCTTTAATTAATGCATTTGTATTACAATTATTTGCTATATTAAAGAACTGTACCTTTATCTATCTTCAGTTTGAAAGACTGGGCTATGGTCGGCCACTGATTCACCTTCCTGTGTCTCTGGTCTACTCGGCAGGTGGGAAAACTTCAAACTTTTTTAAAATTGAAAAAAAAAAAATAAGGGTTTTGTTTGTTTTGCAAATACAACTGGTTTCAAGCATTCTTGTCTTCTCCAGCAATTTTGATGGAGCGACTGCATGTGGCTCTGAGTCCTATAATGGAAATTCCATTACTTCTGACAAGAAACGAGGTAAATGTGTTCCCTCCAGCCTTCATTACATTACGTCTGCAGTTTGCTCTAATCACGTTTTCCTAATGAAGTTGTTTTGATGCCATCTTGAGAGCAGCGTGACATTGCAGTTTCCCTCCACTATTATGGGCAAATAAACTGCATTAACAAACAGAGAGCTCAGGGAAGAGAAACACAACTAGAGGAGCTGTAACCATGTGAAAACCTGTTTTATTTTTTTATTTTAATTCATGGAAGTAGATATGGCTAGGTGATATAATGGATACTTGTGAGCATCATAATAACTTTGATACTTATTATTTTACAGTTTCACATTAAACCAGTTAGGCTAGCTGTCTATGATTGAGAATCTGACTCGAGATTAAAGTATATCTACCTGAAAGTAATTCAGCATTAAATAGATATAAAGGTCAAGTGGGGTAGTAGAGGTATGCTGGAAAAAATGAGATGTGAAATAATCAGTAGTATATACAGTATATATGCTTACTCGTCCATTGCAGTTGACGTGCTTAGATTAACATGCTCCCCACGAACCTTCGTTTCGATTTTCTTTATTACACTTTCTAAAGACCATGTTATTCATGGGTAAAGTAGGTCTTCAACCCTGCTTCTGGAGACACTGTCCTGAAGAGTTAAGCTTTAAACTTATTCAAGCACACCTGAACAGGCAGGTGTATGTAAAGAAGCCCTGCAAAAATAATGCAAAATATTAAGATTTATACTGTATATTGACAAAATAACATCAAGATATAATTTTAAGAATTTTGTCATTACTGGCGCGCCATGGCAACAGCTATAGCCTGAGTATGGCATCTTCGATTACCATTACCATAGGTACCTCCTGCACTCAACGTAATGAATAATCCAGATGAGAGCTTACGTTCTGTCATTTATCTGCTCCGATAAATCATATGAGCACGCATCTGTATCTGTGGAACACAATAGACCGCATGTGTTTCCTCCAGCTGGTTATATATAGCAGATGATTCTGGGATGATAGTAAAGGGTGACAAACAAGTTGGTATAAAGGCTGAGCAAGAAAGAGTTGCGTTAGTAGAGCTGGGCGTGGACTGGCGTTGTGTCATGCATTAGTCAGGAGAAACAGAAGCCACGAGCTGAAGGGCCGATTCTGGTCAGATGGCGGCAGGTTTGATGATTGCTTTGTGAATAAAACATGAGACACCAGCTCCTTGCTGGATTTTTGAGTTTGAGAAGGACAAGTAAAGTGCCACTGATGAAAGAAACACACGCACACACACACAAGAACATGAAACCAAAAAATGAGTATATCAGTGTATCAGTCACACAATGGCAACCCCCATCCCAGTTTCTGATCTTACTGTATATATTAAAAACAGTGGCCCCAAAACTTACGGGGCACTTTTGGGAATGACATTCATACATTTTCTCCAAATACTTGGCCAATTTATTATATTAAAGGGTTAGATCACCCAAAAATGAAAATTAGCCCATAAATTACTCACCCTCAAGTCATCTTAGGTGTACATGACTTTCTTCTTTCAGACGAATCCAATCAGAGTTATATTAAAAATTGTCTTTGATCTTTCAAGCTGTTTAATGCCACTCAGCGGGTGTTGCATGCATCAGTCCAAAAGAAGTTAAATAAAATGCGCCCATCCATAAAAAAGTGTCTCACGTGGCTCCGGTGGGTGAACAAAGGCCTTCTGTAGCGAGTCGATGCGATTTTGTAAGAAAAATATCCATATTTAAAATGTAATAATCACTTTAATGTAGCTTGCGCTCACTGTTGTACACAGAAGCAGTTCCGGGGGAATGACGTATGAGTTCAGCACTGCGCATGCGCCGGTGAGTCTCGTGAAAACCAACGTTTGTTAACAGGAGCAAAGGAAGCAAAGTTTCCTTACTTTAGCAAAGGAAAACCAGTCTCCTCTTGGCTTATATCGAAATCCACCGAAATTCTTCTTTACAAATCCTCGTTTTGTACTGCTAATAAGTGACCGTTGTTTTGTTTTGATCTTTCCGCTGCATTTCTGCATTCGTCACTTCTGAGCGGCGCATGCGCAAAGCTGAACTCATACGTCGGCGTGGCTGACTCTTAACTTTTATAAAGAATATCTCTTTGGATTTGAGACTTTAGTATTTGCAACTTCACAGACCTTCTTTATGCACCAAGAGCTTGTAACACTCCAAAGATGAAGTCGCATCATATGACCCCTTTAATGCTTTTTCACTGTGTTGTGCATTTTATTTTGAGAGAGTGTTAGGAGTTTGCTAGGAGTTTGCATTGTGCTTTGTGCTCAGAGGGCAAACTGTTTGAACAGTTATATAGTAGGTTAATGGAATGTATGAAAGTAGTAAGAATGAAACTGATTTATGTTTCTAAATTGTTTGGTTGAGCACCAGGAGTGCTGATATTTAGTCCAACAGCAATGGGACACACACACACACACACGTTTACTTGGCTATCTAAATGGGGACATTCCATAGGCGTAATGGTTTTTATACTGTACAAACTGTATTTTCTATTGCCCTACACCAACCCTACCCCTAAACTTACCCCTCACAGGAAACTTTCTGCATTTTTACAATAAAAAAAAACAACAACTTTGTTTACTTTATTTTTATACCAGTTTTACAAATGAGAATGAGGACGTCCCCAAAGGGAGGTTTTTGGAGATTTTGTCAAGTTTAGCTAACTTTTGGGTACACATTTGTCCCCAAAATATGGTTAAGTAGGTACACACACACACACACACACACACACACACACTGTTTGTATCACTCTGCTTGTCTGAGTTTGTGGCAATCCAGAGAACAGGATGTATTTGTTCTAACTGTAATCGTAACTGCAGTGTAAGTGTTTTTAATATATGTAGTTGTAGTATAATTTTAGCTGAAGTGAGAAGGATGTTTTAAAGTTGAGAGACTGTTTTCTTTCGCTCAAAGATGGCTTGGAACAGGTGTGTGATGTATGTCACTGAAATATACGTCCTTTTTTTTAGGGCAGGACTACCCAGCAATGTGTTTAAGAACACTGTTTATAAGCCAAAAGAGATCATAAAGATACTAATTTTAGATTTGTTTTATTATGCGCTTTGCATGAATGACCACTTAAATACCTCTTGGAAAATCCGCTGGGACTACTGGGCATAAATGACATCACCTATTCATGAGCTAAGCTGATAAGGTTAATATTGTGGCCGCTTACCCCACACACACTTTTCAGATTGCTCCTATGGCCCCGGTCTAGACACCAGTGTGCTGTTGGGTCGGGGCATCAGGCCCAGTGGAGATTTTCCATGTAGATACCCAATCTTTAGGCTGGTAAGGGGAGAGAGACTGTGGGGGCATTTCACCGTGCCAGGAGAGCACGCGGTTACAGAGCAGCTTTATGTAAAAGTAATGCCAGGTAAAAGGAGGTCATCAAAGCCATTAGTAAATGTGAAGCCCTCAGAATCTGATCTGTGAAGCTGAATCCAGAGTCCATCTCTCAGCGTAGTGTCCAGCTTCAAGACAACCTGACGGTGACGCTTCTTAAACTGATAGCAGTTCACCCAAAAAACCTACATTCTCTCATTGTTTCCTCATGAGGTTTTAAACCATTAAAACGGACCCTTGTGAAGAATAAGCATATTTTTAAAAAGCACTTATTACGGAAATAATAAACTTGAAAAGTGTATACACTTAATTGCATGTTATTTATAATTACATCTTTATATGGACTTAAGTACATCTTTAAATAAAATTTTTTCTATGGTAAACTAAAACATTCTTTAATCCCATTTCTGTTCAAACGTGTATGTCGTGCATTAAATATATTTGTAATTACAAATTAGGGTTAAGTGATGAAGATCCAGTTTAGTTCATTTAAAATATATTAACTTTAAATGTAATATCTAATAAAACGCTACAGTTAAAATGATAATCAAGTGCTTTAGTATGTTAGTCAACACAAAAAATAAGTGTACTTCACAAACGATTACTAAAACGATATAAAATGCCCTTTAAAGGAGACATATTAGTCCATTTTTTACAATATGTAATATAAGTCTCTGGTGTCCCCAGAATGTGTCTGTGAAATTTCAGCTCAAAATACTCCACAGATCATTTATTATATAATTCTGAAAATGCCTATTTTGAGTGGAAGCAGAAACACGCTGTTTTTCGACCTGCTAAAATTAAATGCAAACAAGCTGCTGTTCCCCGCCCCCTTTTCCAGAATAGAGCTGCTCCATTACAGCTCGGACCTGCTAAAAACATCTGTTTTGGTTCTGATTATCATGTTTATCACGCCAAAATCATGCGTTTTAAACCATATGAGTTTAAACGTCTGATATATGGTTTTCTGAGCGCGCACATCCGAAGCACACGCACAGAAAGCGGCTGTCACAGCATGTGTGAACTAAACTAAGTTCTCATTCACACACAAGCTTACGTTAAAAACACACGAGTTACAAAAAACAGTCGGTTATGTCTATGAAGGTAAACAGCTGGGAAATAAATCGCAGGTTTATTTTAGATCTGTGTGTCAGAAGCAATATACAGTAAATAAATCAATAAATCCTCTGCTCTCTTTTCTCCTCTGAGGCTGGGACTCTAAATAGTGTTCTATGCTCGTCTGTGCAGTCAAAGACAGAATAGTTAGCATGTTTTGCTCAATCTTTCTCCATGGCATTAGAGCTGGTACACAGTTGTCGCTTGCGAAAACACAACAACGGCGCCGTGGGTGGAAACTTACAGATTAAGGGGCGGTGATATCATAATGAGATCCCTTTGCTACGTCACCAAGAGAGCGAAATCAGACGTACTCCTTTTCTCAGACGCTTGCAGTTACTGGGTTCATCTTTTTCATGTTTCCTTGGTTGGTAGATGCACCGGGGACCTGATTATAGCACTTAAAACCTTTAAAGATATGTCACCTTTAAAGTTAGAACTTTTATTTTGACATTATTACAAAGTGCGCTTTTTATAATTGCACTTCTTTTTCACAAGAGGAAGCACCACAGTTCTGCTTTGAAAGCTGGCGTGTCTGATGTGTACCGCAGGTGAACGGATGTGACCTGTACTGTATGTCTGATGTGAGACACTATCATCTCATCTCTGTCTCAGCTCTTAGCATGTTCAGTACCGCTGACCTCTGCATCTCTCTCAGGTGAGAAACATTGCTGTCAGTCACACCTTTAAAATCGAGAAGGCGCAGCGAGAACTGGGCTTCAGTCCTAAGAAGTACAGCCTGACCGACTCGGTGGATCAGTACCTGCGGACTGGGTTCATCTTTTTCATGTTTCCTTGGTTGGTAGATGCACCGGGGACCTGATTATAGCACTTAAAACCTTTAAAGATATGTCACCTTTAAAGTTAGAACTTTTATTTTGACATTATTACAAAGTGCGCTTTTTATAATTGTACTTAAGTGTGCTAAGAAACATCATAAAACAGATTTAAAACGGCCTTTTGATTCATTCATATTATCTACAAGTACAGTTTTTAAAAAAATATATACTTGTAAGATTTGAAGTACACTACAAGTTCGCACACTTCTTTTTCACAAGAGGAAGCACCACAGTTCTGCTTTGAAAGCTGGCGTGTCTGATGTGTACCGCAGGTGAACGGATGTGACCTGTACTGTATGTCTGATGTGACACACTATCATCTCATCTCTGTCTCAGCTCTTAGCATGTTCAGTACCGCTGACCTCTGCATCTCTCTCAGGTGAGAAACATTGCTGTCAGTCACACCTTTAAAATCGAGAAGGCGCAGCGAGAACTGGGCTTCAGTCCTAAGAAGTACAGCCTGACCGACTCGGTGGATCAGTACCTGCGGAGCAGACCGCCACGTTCAGCTGCGTCACTATTGAACACACAGCAACACTTCCTGCTGCTGCTGCTGATGCTGATGGGATTCATCGCCCTCATGATCTGCTCTGCTGGTTGGGGATAATAAGCCTTAATGTTTCAGTCTCACTTCCAAGAGAAATCGCATGGATCCCTTGTAGGGTTAGTGAATTCAAAATTATGCAACTTTGTGAATATCACGACAAGTCTACTGTGCTTTTTATTTTGCCATTAAGTTTCATAAAGACTATCATTAAACTCATTTTAATGCTTCTTTGTCTGTGCTTAAGAGTGTTAAAAGGGTTTGTTCACCCCTATTAATTACTCTCTCATATGTTGTTTCAAACCCATAATCTTTGGTTCATCTTCCAAACACAAATTAAGATATTTTAAATGAATGCTGAGCATTTTCTGTCCCTATACTGAAAGTCCAGGTAACCAAAATTTAGAAGATCCAAAAAGGTCATTGAGGCACCAATTTTTTTTTTTTAAATCCAAATTATTTGAGCAGTTTTATCCAAGTCTTGTGAAGAGACACAACCTTTTTTTTTATGACGATGATCAGATTTAATTTTGGCTTTTATTTGCATATTAACATACAGTAAACACAGAGGCTCAAATATGTGTGTGTGTGTGTACTGGTTTATATATCCTGGTGGGGACTTAAACCTGACTACACACAGACTCATGGGGACTCGTGTCACGGTGGGGACCTAAATTGAGGTCCCCACGGGTACAAAAGCTTATAAATCATACAGAATTAGTTTTTTTGAGAAAGTAAAAATGCAGAAAGTTTCCTGTGAGGGGTAGGGTTGGTGTAGGGCAATAGAAAATACAGTTTGTACAGTATAAAAACCATTACACCTGTGGAGAGTCCCCACAAGGATGTAGCTGACCAGACATATGTGTGTGTGTGTGTGTGTGTGTGTGTGTGATTCACGAGAACCAGTGAGGTGACAAGCTTCTGTCTGTCTTATGGGATTGAAATAGCATTATGATGAGTAAACGATGGCAGAGTTTTTATTTTTGTGTTACTATCCCTTTAAGATCGATGTTTTTAAGTAGTTTTCAAACTGTCCACTTCAATAATCCAATTAAAAATGGATTAATTTGCACCATTTATCAAAAAAAAAATCATGCATAATTATTGCTGTTTATTGTTCTATTGGTGCAAGTAAAAGTCACGAAATATAAAAAAACAACAACTGGGAAACATGCACTGGTAACTGTATTTTATGTGTGTTAAACATTTTGAAACTAACAGGCTACAATGGCTGATAGGTTCAGATTGTTATATTGAGATTTGTATTGTCAAAAGGCAGAAATATATGTTTTTATTTATTTTTAAGCTATATCACTTATGGTTACTTACCAAACCACACCACCTCAGAAACAAAACTCACTTTATCATTGTAAATATAATATTACAGTGATATAATATAACCTGCTTGGGAACTAGTGTATCACTCTTTGACTGTGACTAACAAATAAATTGCTAGTTTGAAAATGATGTTTGTTAGTACTTCGACCAGCATTCATTTATTAAGTCTGCAGTCCACGTACTCTGAATATTTTGGAATAGGCGAGGACAATCTAATAAAACAGCAGTGTGATCTTGCCAGACAGCAGATTTTGATGTTGTTTGTGATGCTGGAAAAGTGAATTCTACGGTGGTCTACAGTTTATTTTTACTGCTAACGGATAAGATTATTTGCCCTATGGTCTTCCACAAAATGAAGTGTATTTAGAGTTGCACATTGCAGAAGAAATGTCATTTCTTTGATTTCAGCACACACTGTTTTTCACTCTTATTCTTTTCATTAACACTATTTACATATCCATATTAGTGCTGTCAAACGATCAATCGTGATGTTTTAAGGTAAACTTACGTCAATTCTTGTTTACGTAATATATGTGTGTGTACTGTGTATACAGTATTTATTATGAATATATAAATACAAAAATATGTATATGTGTTTGGAAATATTATAAATGTTCAAAGGGAGACATATTTGATTTGCCCTGGCGTCTATAAAGGTTTGGAGCAACCATACTTAACAGCATTTATACATTCGAAGCATTAATGTCATGCATGGCATTCATGAATGCCAATTAAACGTTTTATATTCTGAAGCTGTTCTAAAGGCAAGTGTATACTGATATAATCTTTGATTTGGCTTTTATCTGATTATCGTTTTTCCATAAATTGTATCTGTTAGGTTTGCGATGTATGCTACAACTGTGACGTGAGAATATTGTTCTGCAGTTATAAATGAAGCTGCTGAATAAAAATGTGCGGCGAATCCTCTTGCTATTAAAGCATCGGATTTTTGATTGATTTATTTTTTAAGTTTTACCTCATCAACATTCCCAAATATAGGCTACCATAAGATGGCGCCACAAATCATATGCACAATGCAATCTTCTGGCTGTACAGAGTGAATCGCAACAATGCTCGCTTGCCAATTTCATAAGTCATATAGTTAGTCAAACAAATAGAAAAAGCGGAATACACAACTTTGACTTGATCTTATTAAAAGCATTTAGGCCTGCACCAGTTTTGCCAGGTTTTCATAACAAAACCCGCCCAATTGCTACTCAAAACGTCAAACAAATAGAAAAAGCGGAATACACAACTTTGACTTGATCTTATTAAAAGCATTTAGGCCTGCACCAGTTTTGCCAGGTTTTCATAACAAAACCCGCCCAATTGCTACTCAAAACTAGCCCAATCGCGTTCCTTGGGGTAAAATACTATTTTTTTTGGCGGGCTTCCCCTGGTCAAATTTGCATTCCAGGGTTATTTATCACATTATTGGGGTCGCTTCAACCAGTGTTGCCAACTGCTTTCAATTGAAAGTAGCTAAAACTGGTAGCTAAATGCCACTAGATCACATCACAATGGCAAATTCACTGATCTATATAAAGATGAACGTAGATCAGTGGGCAAGATGAGAACTTAGATAAGGTTTGTCCAAGAAGTTGCTATATTTGTCCCTAAACTTTTGAAAAAAGTCTCAAAAGGGGCGGGGAAGTCGCTAAATCTAGCTACAAAGTAGCTAAATTGGCAGCACTGGCTTCAACCCCCCAGCAACACTGGCCTGGACCTGCTGTGAAATAACGAAATTTCTACAAAAAAGACATACAATGTAGCTGTTATGTTGGATACAGGCCCGGACTGGCCATCGGGAGCACCGGGAGAATTCCCAGTGGCCTGGCAGCTGATTTGGCCCGATTAAGACTTTTTCAAGAAATATATTATACTAATTTTGACATTTAGACACTTTAAAAAAAAAAGTGTTTTAATAATACACTACCAGTCAAAAGGTTTTGAACAGTAAGCTTTTTAATGTTTTTTAAAGAAGTCTCTTCTGCTCACCAAGCCTGCATTTATTTGATCCAAAATACAGCAAAAACAGTAATATTGTGAAATATTTTTATTAAAATGTAATTTATTCCTGTGATTTTAAAGCTGAATTTCCAGCATCATTCCTCCAGTCTTCAGTGTCACGTGATCCTTCAGAAATCATTCTAATATGCTGATTTGCTGCTCAAGAAACATTATTATTATTATTATGTTGAAAACCGATTCTATTTTTTTTTTCAGGTTTGTCTGATGAAAAGAACGTTCAGAAGAACAGCATTCATCTGAAATAGAAATCTTTTGTTACATTGTAAATGTCTTTATTATTCAAGCATCCTTGCTAAATAAAAGTATTAATTTCTATAACCCCCCCCCCCCAAAAAAAACAAAAGCTTTTTATTTCAGATAAATCGTTCCTTGGGGTAAAATACTATTTTTTTTGGCGGGCTTCCCCTGGTCAAATTTGCATTCCAGGGTTATTTATCACATTATTGGGGTCGCTTCAACCAGTGTTGCCAACTGCTTTCAATTGAAAGTAGCTAAAACTGGTAGCTAAATGCCACTAGATCACATCACAATGGCAAATTCACTGATCTATATAAAGATGAACGTAGATCAGTGGGCAAGATGAGAACTTAGATAAGGTTTGTCCAAGAAGTTGCTATATTTGTCCCTAAACTTTTGAAAAAAGTCTCAAAAGGGGCGGGGAAGTCGCTAAATCTAGCTACAAAGTAGCTAAATTGGCAGCACTGGCTTCAACCCCCCAGCAACACTGGCCTGGACCTGCTGTGAAATAACGAAATTTCTACAAAAAAGACATACAATGTAGCTGTTATGTTGGATACAGGCCCGGACTGGCCATCGGGAGCACCGGGAGAATTCCCAGTGGCCTGGCAGCTGATTTGGCCCGATTAAGACTTTTTCAAGAAATATATTATACTAATTTTGACATTTAGACACTTTAAAAAAAAAAGTGTTTTAATAATACACTACCAGTCAAAAGGTTTTGAACAGTAAGCTTTTTAATGTTTTTTAAAGAAGTCTCTTCTGCTCACCAAGCCTGCATTTATTTGATCCAAAATACAGCAAAAACAGTAATATTGTGAAATATTTTTATTAAAATGTAATTTATTCCTGTGATTTTAAAGCTGAATTTCCAGCATCATTCCTCCAGTCTTCAGTGTCACGTGATCCTTCAGAAATCATTCTAATATGCTGATTTGCTGCTCAAGAAACATTATTATTATTATTATGTTGAAAACCGATTCTATTTTTTTTTTCAGGTTTGTCTGATGAAAAGAACGTTCAGAAGAACAGCATTCATCTGAAATAGAAATCTTTTGTTACATTGTAAATGTCTTTATTATTCAAGCATCCTTGCTAAATAAAAGTATTAATTTCTATAACCCCCCCCCCTCCCCCAATAAAAAATGATACTGACTCCAAGCTTTCGGTATAGTCCATGGGTAATGTTACAAAAGCTTTTTATTTCAGATAAATGCTGATCTTTCTATTCATCAAAGAATCTTGATGTACTCAACTGTTTAAATATTTATAATAATAATAAAAATAACAGCAAATATGTTTCTTGAGCAGCAAATCAGCATATCAGAATGATTTCTGAAGGATCATGTGACACTGAAGACTGGAGTAATGATGCTGGAAATACAGCTTTTTGATCACAGGAATAAATGACATTTTAAATATATAATCCAATCGAAAGCAGTTATTTTAAATAGTAAAAATATTGCTGTACTTGCAGTACTTTGTATCAAATAAATGCAGGCTTGGTGAGCAGAAGAGACTTCTTTAAAAAACAGAACAGAGAGGTCATCCACTTCGATTAGTGCCGCATGAGGCCATAATTACTGTCCCTACCTAAATTAAAGTCTCCAAAAAATGGCTTGACAAACACAAATGTCTTTCTAGAGTTGATGTATTGCCTACTAAAACAGCACATTGGGACTAGGCTTGTCTTTTAAATAAGTTTAAGTTACAGCTCGGCAAATCCCCACTCGACATATCGTACCATCAATTAATTTGAAGAGGATTTATCGCTATCAACATTAACTCTACTGTATAAGCAAAATCTTCAGTACAAGGTCAAACAATCAACCACGCGAGAACGTTCCAATGACCAGCTGAGATATGAGTGCGTGGGTGTTTGCGTGCTGTTGATGTGAATGATAGGGATTTGTTGGCGTCATTCGGCTCCAGACTCACTTGTCTTGTTGCAGATCATAGATTTCTTTCAGACAGGACATTCTTTGGGCAGCGAGGCTGCGGTGTGAAGCTGCCAGATCTCTCTTGGACCGAGACGCCTTCAGCTCGTCCACCTGCTTCTGAAGACCCTCCATGTGAGTCTGCAAGCCATCTGTGGTCTCGGTCAGACTGCAGATAAAGAGCAATAAAGAGATGCACGCTTCAGCATGTGAAGACAGGCCAGAGAGACCTGGACGTGTCCTCACCTCTGGATCCTGTGCTGGGCCGTGCGGTTCTCCTGCGCCTGTCTTTGGTTGCTTTTCTCCAGGTCTCGTGCTGCTGAGTCCAGCTGCTCATAAACTTTGGCATGCTGGTCGTTCATCTGCCTCAGGAGATCCACCTGCTTGGTCAGGTACTGCGAGAGGCAATACAGGCACAAGCCTTCAAATACTCGCCCATCAGATTGAACAACATGGGTTTTCCTCCCTAGAGCTGGGGGATATTTTTAATATCCACAATATATTTCACTTTCATTTGAGCTGAATTTAACAACATTGTGAATTTAGAAACTTTTTTATTTGGCTGTGAAGTTTCCTGAAGACTGTGTCATTAAATTAGTCTCAAGGCTCATGAGACTAGAGCATTATCACCAATGTTTTAAGCAAACTTCTAAGGGGTCCTCGAGATGACTTAAAATGATGTAAAGCAACAAAATAAGCTAAGACAACTAAAATGCCCCGGTCCCCTGCATGAGAGCTGCTGTATTTCAACATTTTCTGTGCAGTGCAAATTTTGGCAAATGTGATGTGATGGTATTCTGCTCATACAGAAAATATGTATATCTGTTCTCAGTATGTATACTATACATAGACACTGCAAAAATAATAAGAGTAGTATGCCAGTCCAAACGAATTACATAAGAGCGAATTGCCACCACAAAAACTGTTAATGTCTTATCTCACAGACACAGATACAGCCTCAGAAATACACTGTAAAAAATGACAGTGAATTTAACGGTAAAAGACTGTTAAATAGTTAACGGTAAATTCCCCTACTATATACGGTGAAAAACTGTATTGGACATGAATTTTACGGTAGTATACCGTTTTTGGAAGTGAAAAATGTAATATAGTGAATAACCGTATATTGACATTCCCAGAATTCCCTGCGTTACATTTCAAATGTTTCTTCTTAGTTTTTTCTTATCAGTTTTGTATATTAGGGTTGTGTGTTACACCTAATGTTGTTAAATGAATGTTTATTGCATTATTTCAGTTTCATGTGTGTCACCATGATGGTGTTTAGTGTTTGTGTGAATGACGCTGTGCACCTTCTATATATGTTATTATTTAAAAGCTGCTTGTGATGGGCTTTGGGTCATCATGTGACTTTCTCATCACCTCCTGCATTTGGTGGTTATCAGTATATTACAAAGCTACAAAACAGATTTCAGTACTTCAATAGGTTGGTGTATTAACATTATAACAGTTAATGAAATTTGGGTATTTAACTGTAAATTTAAGTTAAAACCTAAAACGGTGCTACTGTATTTTTTATGGTAAAATTCTGGCAACCACAGCTGCCGTTTTTTTACCGTAAATTTTACGGAATTGTTTTTATACAGTATAGTACGATGTCCTAACCGTGACAAGAAGAGAGGATCAAACTGGAAATCTCCCGCTGTTTATGCATTTCCATGAAGGAAAGACTAGCGGCGTTCATACGAGTACAGCAAAACCTTTTTATCGGAGTTGGCAGATAATGTGAGCATGGACGTTTTTAAAATCAAGATTTTAGGTGGTAATGTGTAAGGTAAACTAAGTTTTTCACCATTTTAAACAGCTTTCTCCTTCAACTTTTGTTTCTCCATCATAGACGTAAACCACGCCAACTACTCGTAAAACACAAAGACCTGGAACAGGACATTTCAGATCCGTACAGCATAAGATCTGTGCCATGGGGGAAGATGTGGTGGATTCTGGGAGCTGTCTGTGGAAGAAGTGTCACCTCAATCTCCTGCAGCTGCTCGTGATTGGTGGAGTACATTCTGCTGAAGGCCCTGCTCCAGCTCATGGTTCCTGTCCAACAGAGTCTTGCCCAGCTCAGCAGCCAAATGGAGATCTGTCCCAAACACACACACACGGAGAAGACAGAACGGTAAACACCGAGTGGACTTAGTGGGCATTATCCTGCCAAACCCAGAGGGCAGGAATGCTGGAGACCAGAACCAGACGCCCAAACACAGTCATAGTCCAGATCAACAACACATATATATATATATATATTTTTTTTTAAAGTTTGTTTAAATTCAGCTTAGGCATATGCCTCAATTGCATAAATGGTCGTCCATTAGCAATATTTTCTGTGAACATTATGAACATGTACTGTATTGGATAAGTAAAGAGTCAAGTTAATATTTTCAAAGCAAATAAACTTAAACCCAGTTAACCCAGTTTGGCTAGATTAAGCTGGTCTTCCAGCCTGGCCAAGATAATGTTCTACTGGTCTTCAGGCTTCCACCTTACAAAAGCCCTAAACCCCTCTAAAACCATCAAAATAGACCCGCCTAACCAGCTTGACCAGGCTGAAAGACCAGCTAACCACCTTAAGCCCCCTATATACAGTGCGTGCATAATTATTAGGCAAGTTGATATTCCGATAATTTTTTTTTCAAGCACATTTTACCAAGTCCAAATCACATCAATCTTAACTACTAAAAATAACTACTATTAATTGTGTATTTGATCATTATAAGTGATATATAATTGTCCATGAAGGCTTTCCTGTTGATTTACACAGAACATTATGTATACATTTATTCGTTTATTAGTTGGTGGGAAAAGTTTTGTGGTTGTTACTTGTTATTTGTCTATGGCAATAAACTTGACTTTATGCTCAAACACTGTGTCAGAGGCTAATATGTGGATCTGATATGTGCATTACGGAACAAAGAATGCAATAAAACTAATTATGAACAAATTATATACTGTATATAATAATATATTACATAATATATAATATTCATATAGAATAATAAATAACTGTAATAAATGTATCATTACCAGTAATAGCAGTCCTAATGAACGGAATGGAGAAAAATGCATTACTGAGGATTTGAAATATCTGCTTTTCATGATATAAAAATAAAGTTATACTAGTAATGGTGAAATGTGAACTGAACTAATTTTCGTGAGGTCCCCACGTTTTATTATTCCCACTCTATTTACTTTTCTCAGCTTCTTAAAGTTTGGGTAACACTTTACAACATTTATTAATGTTGTAATCAATCAATAGTTCCATTAGTTCATGTATTAGCTAACATGAACAAACAATGAACAATACATTTATTACAGTATTTATTCATCTCTATTAATGTTAATGCAAATACAGTCGTTCATTGATAGTTCATGTTAATTCACAGCGCATTAACTAATGTTAACAAGCACAACTTTTGATTTTAATAATGCAAATGTTGACATTAAAATTATAAAATGAATAAATGCTGTAGACCTGTTGTTCATCTTAACTAATGTTAACTAATGAACCTTATTGTAAAGTGTTAGCTACCAAAGTTTGTAATTTTACGTTTGGATATTTATTACTCCTATCTATGCTTTCTTTCCATTATATGCTGTTGTTTTCGTGGAAATGGGTTCATCATCTGGCGTCCTCAAGACATTACATGCGCTTTTATTTTGAAGGCAGTTCTGTTGTGCTCGGCTTCCGGTCGCCATGTTCAGTCACGCAGAAGAACTGCCTTGTCCAGTTTTCGCCAGGAGTTTTACTCTCCTATGTACTTAATCTGTACGTGTTTTAGACCGAATTAATTTTTTTAAGTACCCGTGCCTTTGATGATATGCTCAGTAGCTCGGGGTAGTAAAGAGACGCTTTATTCCTCTGGTGAGTGTTGCATTGACACCTGGCTAGCGTTAGCTGTTAGCCGCTTCTGTGGCTCATCCACATCAGGCAATAGATCAATGGCGCTGTACAACTCCGAGTAAACAATATTAATCGTGCCTCAGATTGAATGTGCTGCTTTGCTCCTCTGCTCTCGAGTGAGTGAGTGAGTGAGTGAGTGAGTGAGTGAGTGAGTGAGTGAGTGAGTGAGTGAGTGGGTGAGAGAGAGAGAGAGAGAGAGAGAGAGACAGAGAGAGTGAGAGTGTGTGTGAGTGAGTGAGTGAGAG
>NW_015505620.1:572965-605432 GCF_001515645.1 Sinocyclocheilus grahami
GAACAATGGCTCTGTGTAGTTAATGCTGCTCAATGTGAAAGCCCGCAGGTGATGGAGATTTACCGCTGATTACAGAACCGGCTTTCTGATAAGATGCGCGTTAAACATCGCATGCGATTTATCGTGCAGCTCTAATATATATGTATGTATACATAGAGTTCTGGCATGAAACTCTAGATGGCGCAGTCCGATAGGTCTAACTCAATCTGACCTAATGACATCATTATCACATGGCTCAGCTGATTGGTTCTCTCCTGAATCGGTGCTCGCTGCTCAACATTCAAATATATGACTAATGATTGCCGTAGCAGTTGCAGCTTGCTTCAGAAACCCTCCACCTTCCCCAGCTCCACCTGTATAGATCTGCTACGAGGTGATTAATGTATGCTATATGGGGGTTATTCATATGTGTTATATGTGCAGCAGCAATATTTCTTACATGCTCACAGCAGCAGAGATTGTATCAGGTGTTTTAGTTTTATCATTAATGTTAGCTAATTTTGCATAAATTAGCTACATAAAAACAGAAACCAACACATTCTCACCTGTGAGATTTCACCCCAGTTTGTCCGTGGTCCATTAATAGCTCAGTGGTTATTTCAACCATAGGCTGCAGTGCACAATGCTGGGGCTTTTTCCAGGAAAATTCATTGATTTGTTAGTGTGAGTGATGAACTGCATTATGATATGTATATACGAATATGGGAATGATCCCCCCCCCCCCTCCTTTGATACAAAATCAGTTTCTTGTTTCTGGTTATTGTCTGACTATTATAGCTCTATATAATAACACTGTCTCTGAATCTTCTGAAGCTGTAAAGTGCTGTTGTGTTTGGTTGTTGCAGGTGTGTTCGTACTGTCACATGGTTGGTGCCACTTTGGGATGTTTCTTCAAAGATTGCCCAAATAAGTACCACTTCCCCTGTGCCCTGCAGTCAGGTAATGGCCATCAGTTCTCGTGAGACCATGCAGACTGAATCCAAAACTACAGTGTCAGTTTGGTTGAACAAAAAAACAAACAAATCTTTGTTTCAAGGCAGTGGCGAATGACAAATGCGTTTCAGGGCAGTGAGGTACAAAGGTACCTCCTGAAATTGATTTCGAACAGACTTCTGAGGCAGCATAACGGTCTAATGATCTACAATAAAATAAAGAGCACTTTGGTGATAACTAAGTGAAGATATAATTACTATAATGCTCATTTTAGCAAAAAAGGCCATCAAATTAAAAAAAAATTTTTTTTTCAAAACATACATTGACGCACAAACTGACCACTAATCCCAACTTTAAGGCTGCATTTAATTGAAAAGCCCTATTGAGATTTTAGCCTCTTGTAAGGCCTCAGTTTGTTTCCCATTTCCGGCTGTTCTGGGGTTTCTCGCTCGTCTCCGTTTTGTTGCACTGATGCTTGTGTTCTTTTTCATGTCATCATCTTTGTCGAGGTGCTTATCTGTGCTGCTGTGTCTCCACACAGACAGTGCGCTCAACGAGGAGAACCTAACGATAAGATGCCCGAAGCACAAGGTGACTCACAGATATTGATTTAGCTGGAGTTTCTCCGAAACAATGAGTTTAAGTTATGAAAATGACACGAGTTTGCAGCATAATAGACTGGGTTTCTCAGCTTTATTGTCCTCCTCTTGCATCATCTTCACTGCTGATAATGATCACTCATGTTTTTTTTTGTGTTTTCAGAATAAAACATCCAGAGTGAGCGTTAGCAGGCTGAAGAACAGATGACATTTGGAAGGTGCTGAAATGTCTTTGAAGGTATTTTACTGCACTACTCACACCTTTATTAAGCCTTAGACTTTTTATTTTGCCTTAGACATTTTTAATCCGAAGTATGACATTAGTTATGTTTTGTGTGCAGGCCTTATTAGGATCATTAATAATTTTTATTTATTTATTTATTTATTTTTCTGTGATATGACCTAGGCATGTTCTTGACAGGTTTCATGAGATTTTGTGAGTAGTAATCATACCATTCTGTCTCACTTAAATAACAGCATCTAAATTAAAAGTAATTAATTACTAGCTACTAATTACATCTAGTGTCACTATATTACTGTACTAATTACACTCTCTTTTAAAAATATTGAATTACTTATTACTAATGAATACTTTATAAATCCCATATCAATCAACCTCAACCAGTTACAGTACAATACATGGATAGACATGAAACGGCTCTTTTAATTCTTTCAAATAAATAATATAAAATTGCATAAATTATTCTCCAACTGACCAAAGTATTTGGTCACATTAAAAACATACGTTTTAACATCAGATGTTAATTTTTGTAACATTAAATCCACTGTTGTTTTATATAGAATCCTCTATAGTCTATACAGTATTTAATGTAATTACATCAAAAGTAACTGGATTCAAAAAATTCAGAGTAATCCCTTACTTTACATTTTTACTTTACAAGGGAAAAGTAATTGCATTACTTTAATTACTTAGTAATGCATTACACCCAATTCTCATTAACATAATGTGTGAAAAAAAATACTGTAGTGATAAAACAGTATATTATTAGAGGTATTCATTGTGTATTTGGTGTAATGAAATGTTTATGCAGTTTAAGGTTCAAAAAACATTATTTTCCACATACTGTACATTATTGTTTCTCCTCTATGCCCCGCCTTTCTGAAACGCGTCGATTTTTACAAAGCTCATCGGTCTGAAAATCGAGGTGTGCTCTGATTGGCCAGCTATCCAGTGAGTTGTGATTGGGTGCCGAATTCCTCAAGCGTGTGACGGAAATGTTACGCCCCTCACCATACTGTGATGCCTGCGGCAACCACATGTGACGACCCCGGGCTGGACTCCGCTTCGTCCACGGTGAAAGCCAATCCGGTGATCCACAGCACGAAGTTGTTGTATTTCCTCAGCGACCAGCACGGATCAGCTCCAGGCATGACGAAGCGGATATCATCCTCTTTTGGAAGACCAAAAGTAGTTTCGCTTTCACAACAAACACACAGCGTCTTCACGACATGGCGGCGGCAACAACAATACTACAGCGAGAATAAAAGCTACACCTTTCTTTGCGTGAACATTTGGGCGGCGTTATGCAAATCTTCCCACACAGTGATGTAGACATGTGGGGGCGTGTTAGAACGAGGTGTTTTAGGTAGACGTGGCTGACTCTGAACTTTTATAAAGAATATCTCTTTGGATTTGAGAATTTAGTCTTTGCAACTTTACAGATCTTCTTTATGCACCAAGAGCTTGTAACACTCCAAAGAGAAAGGAACAATTGAATCGCATCATATGACCCCTTTAAAAGGCACAATGCAAAAATTCTAAATACAATTTCATTTAATTTCTTTTGATTTTGTGCTTAAACATGACCCTGGCATGTACTGACGAGCTGCTGATCAGGTGTGTTTCATTAGGATCGGTTTGAAAATGTGTAGTATTGCTGTGTCTCCACAGGAACAGGTTTGGAAAACAGTGACATATCAGAGATATAACAACACTTCTCCTATAAGCCTGACGAAGGCCCCGATCACACCGAACGTGGTTTTTAGGTCTGAAAACGCGAGGCGCACCGCACTGCCTTTTTTTTTTTTTTTTTGGGATTCTTCAAAAAAAAAAAAAAAAAACAACAAACTACGATGATTCAAGTGTAGTTCTATAGAAAAGTTCTTTGGCGTAGGCCCTGCACTCTTTGTCCACATTCTGGGTCTGCAGATTCGGCTGGTCCTGCCTGAAGATGAAGGCAGGGGCGGAGCCTACCCCCGTTGGATGGACAGGGACCAACCTGGTGGTGGTGGAGAGGATGGAGGGGAACGTCAGCGTCATCAGCTGCAAACTTAAAAGAGAAAATTCAGTACTTATGAAGTGACGTGTGGCCAACTATGGCGTCCCATACTCTGAATTTGTGCTCTGCATTTAACCCATCCAAGTGCACACACACCCGGAGCAGTTGGGGGTTCGGTGCCTTGCTCAAGGGTCTCACCTCAGTCGTGGTATTGTGGAAGATGGAAGAGAGCGCTGTACATTCACTCCCCCCACCTACAATCCCTGCCAAAACTGAGACTCGAACCCGCGACCTTTGGGTTACAAGTCTGACTCTCTAACCATTAGTCAGAAGCTAGTGCAAGATCTGAGATGAAATGAAAGAAATCTGTTTTCCACTCCAGATATCCACTTTTCAAAACACAATGTACTATTTTTAAAACATTAAAATGATGAAATTTTGAATAGTCGACTAGTATTGCCAGACTGTAGTCAACTAGTCTCGCACATCCCTAATATTTCCATAGTACATTTCAAAAGAAGATTTCAATCTATCTGTTAGTTTGTCAGTTAGCAGTTTTGGTAGGTGCCATACAATTTTGTGGAAAAGCATCTTTTTTCATTCAAAAGTAGGAAATTGACTTAAAAATCATCCAATATAGCAAATGTAGCAAATGGCAACAGTAATTTCCTAACTCTTGAAATGTCAGGTTAATAGAGTGGAAAGGTTATGATGGCCTTATTTTTCAAGCACAGCTGGTAATATCTGATAGCGTTTTGACTAATCTGTCCTGCTTATCTCAAAGATTAACCGTGAGAAGATGAGAGAGCAAAAGAGATGAAACGCAGGATCTGTCACGCCTGCGTTGCTTTATGGCTGACTCCTGCAGCTAATGGCTGGATCTCTCTCTGCTCAGCTTCCCTTCACTCTGGGCGTTAACATTATCTCAGCACCCAGAAATCCAACAGTATCATTTGTTTTCTGTCTTCCTCGTAGTCTGGTAATCAAAGGTTTTCCAGATCATCCACACTTTGCATTTCTCTCCCTCAATCGCTAAGGATCTTTGCTCAACCTTATAAATTAATAAGGAGCAAACAGTCTATCAATGAGTTTGTCATGCAATATGTCAATATGATTTATATGCTGTTTAATGCTTGATGATTGCGTTACTTTACATATGCATCTGCTTACCTATGCATTGCTTGTTTCTGCTTCTTCTTCACCCTGTTTTGATCCAGAGATTCTTTACTCTTTCAGAAGATGTGTAATAGCACCCTCTACCATATAACAGTGAAAACACGGAAAGGAAATTCTGTTAATGGCGGGGAAGAGTTGTTCATAAATGACAGAACATTCACCACAAGTGCAAATTCAGTGCACTTAAGCACACTTCTTTTCTCAAGGGAAGGTAGTTTCGTGTTTCCACGGCAACGGGAAACAGAAACTAGATTCGGATATTTTCTGCTTAGTATATAACTGATGATCACACAAATCAGCATGCTTCACCATGTGTTCGGTGTGAATCACTTTAAAAGCCATATGCTATCGCACATAAATAGTTTACATCACTGTCTGATGAATAGCGCTGGCCACCGGCAAACTGCACTGGAATTTAGCCTTTTGCGAGCTTTAAAGGGGTCATATGATGCGATTTTACATTTTTTTTCCCTTTCTCTTTGGAGTATTACAAGCTCGTGGTGCATAAAGAAGATCTGTAAAGTTGCAAAGACTAAAGTCTCAAATCCAAAGAGATTCTTTATAAAAGTTAAGACTTGTCCACACCTACCTAAAACGCCTCGTTTAAACACGCCCCCACATACCTACATCACTGTGTGGGAAGATTTGCATAACACCACCCAAATGTTCACTTTTAACTTTTATTCTCGCTGTTGTATTGTTGTTGCCGCCGCCGCCATGTTGTGGAGACGCTGTGTGTTTCGTTGTGAAAGCAAAACTACTTTGTTTGGTCTTCCAAAAGAAGACGATATCCACTTCGTCATGCCTGGAGCTGATCCATGCTGGTCGCTGAGGAAATACATAAACTTCGCTGTGGATCACCGGATCGGCTTTCACCGTGGACGAAGCGGAGTCCAGCCCGGGGTCGTCACATGTGGTTGCCGCAAGCCCGCCGGCCGCTCCTTTGTCGAAACCGCCTGCCACCACTCACTCTAGCCCGCAGTGTGTGATGCTGTGTGACGCATTTTATGGAGGACTGTTTCCTGAACCTGCAGAGTAGCCTACAATGGGTCTGTGCTCAAAGGCTGTTCTATAAAGTGGGGCAGTTCCAATGGTTTTATATTTACGCGGCGCAATACGCAACGCAACGCGTAAAAACACAGTATAAGTCATTATAATCAGTAATTATGTCCCCACTGGATGCAACAAATGCCTCGTTTATAATGGGTTTTAATGTTTTTGTCTCGTCGTGCCGGGAGACAGCATCACAGTATGGTAAGGGGCGTAACATTTCCGTCACACGCTTGAGGTATTCGGCCAATCACAACGCACTGGATAGCTGGCCAATCAGAGCACACCTCGCTTTTCAGAACGATGAGCTTTGTAAAAATCAACGTGTTTCAGAAAGGCGGGGCATAGCGGATAAACAATAATATACAGTATGTGGAAAATAATGTGTTTTTTTTACCTTAAACCGCATAAACACATTGCATTACACCAAATACACAACATAATGTTATTTTTAGCAGCATCATAGACCCCTTTAAAAGAGGCTGACGTTGAGATCTTGGAGTTCCGTTTTGAGCTTTAAGCATTAAAATACAATCAGATGAATATAGATCAAGCTGTTCTTTCTGTCCTGACCGTCTGTACCAGGCTGTATTTCACTACCTCCCACTGCTAGATGGTCGACAGTGAACCTGATCTCCTATTCTTATCCATATAAATCCTCCTTGTGCAAGAACAGCCACTGAGTCACCTCTCTAGATATCCAAAAAAGCACCACAGGGTTGTGATTTTAGCGATATCGTCTTGCGAAACCGTGTTTGACTCTGAGGTGTGAAAGAGGAGGGATGGTAATAAGGTGGGAGTTTGATACATACTCTCCTTATCCAGCATGAATTGTGGGAACAAAATGTACAACATAGCAGTGCTTCTGTCTTCCAGTCTGAGCCGTCCAGATGGCAGAAGTACTAGAGCTGGTGCTTTAGTTAAGCATTTCCAGCAAATCTTTGGCAAATCAGAGCAAATATAAAAAGATGTTATCATTACATTTTTATTCCCTTTCATGTTTATTTTAGTAGAAAGGGAAAATGTTAAGTTAAACTACCATGTACAGACCAACACACAGTCCTCTAGGGCTCTTTCTCACATATGGGTTTTAATGTTTTTGTCTCGTCGTGCCGGGAGACAGCATCACAGTATGGTAAGGGGCGTAACATTTCCGTCACACGCTTGAGGTATTCGGCCAATCACAACGCACTGGATAGCTGGCCAATCAGAGCACACCTCGCTTTTCAGAACGATGAGCTTTGTAAAAATCAACGTGTTTCAGAAAGGCGGGGCATAGCGGATAAACAATAATATACAGTATGTGGAAAATAATGTGTTTTTTTTACCTTAAACCGCATAAACACATTGCATTACACCAAATACACAACATAATGTTATTTTTAGCAGCATCATAGACCCCTTTAAAAGAGGCTGACGTTGAGATCTTGGAGTTCCGTTTTGAGCTTTAAGCATTAAAATACAATCAGATGAATATAGATCAAGCTGTTCTTTCTGTCCTGACCGTCTGTACCAGGCTGTATTTCACTACCTCCCACTGCTAGATGGTCGACAGTGAACCTGATCTCCTATTCTTATCCATATAAATCCTCCTTGTGCAAGAACAGCCACTGAGTCACCTCTCTAGATATCCAAAAAAGCACCACAGGGTTGTGATTTTAGCGATATCGTCTTGCGAAACCGTGTTTGACTCTGAGGTGTGAAAGAGGAGGGATGGTAATAAGGTGGGAGTTTGATACATACTCTCCTTATCCAGCATGAATTGTGGGAACAAAATGTACAACATAGCAGTGCTTCTGTCTTCCAGTCTGAGCCGTCCAGATGGCAGAAGTACTAGAGCTGGTGCTTTAGTTAAGCATTTCCAGCAAATCTTTGGCAAATCAGAGCAAATATAAAAAGATGTTATCATTACATTTTTATTCCCTTTCATGTTTATTTTAGTAGAAAGGGAAAATGTTAAGTTAAACTACCATGTACAGACCAACACACAGTCCTCTAGGGCTCTTTCTCACATCGCCTCTTTGATTCTCATTAGCATCCTATAATGAGTCAGCTCACTTCTGTGACTTTAATTTGTATATGGTCAGCACTTGCCCTAGTCTTCACCAGCTCTCTGATCCCTGTTTAATACATAGGTGGAGTTTCATGGATTATCAAAAACTTTTTACTCTCTGTTTTGACCTTTCATCC
Organism: Sinocyclocheilus grahami; assembly: GCF_001515645.1. NCBI lineage: Eukaryota > Metazoa > Chordata > Actinopteri > Cypriniformes > Cyprinidae > Sinocyclocheilus > Sinocyclocheilus grahami. Next base: position 581,154 of record NW_015505620.1, read on the forward strand.
ACACTGAGACAGTGTTTTTGTCCAGCGACAAAGATGCTATCCCAAGTAGATTACCACGTTGTAGTCTGGACTGTGAAAACTGAGGTATTTGAAAACGGCGATGCATGTTTAGTCATATAACGCATATTGTACCTGTATATATATATATCTCTGTGGTTGTACTGGTATTGTTGTGCCCGCTATTGACTTTCATAGTGTATATAGGTGTTAGCGTGTATACAATCTTTCAATTACATTTCTGCAAAGACATTTACTCAAAATTGCTGTCCTTCGGCAAAAGATTTAGACAGTTGCATTTTAGACCAAACCTGGATGTTGGATATTTTGCTAATAAAATTATCTACCAGAAGAATAACATGAGAACTTTTTCACGTTTTCAGACGTGTCAGTGTGGACGAACAACTTTTGGAAAATGCTTTAAAAAATGCTAGTGTAGACGGAGAACGTTTTCAAACAAATACTGCGTTTTCAAATTTTTAAATGTGGATTAGATTTAAGTGATTGTTTGATTTATTTAAATAACATAAAATATGCAAACATTTGGTAACACTTTATTTTAAGGTGTCCTTGTTACACGTTACATGTACGTACTATTATAATGACAATAACTTACCCTACACCAAACCCAAATCCTAACCCTAACCATATAGTAAGTACATGTAGTTCATTAATATTACTCAGTACTTATATGTATAATTACACTGTAACAAGGACACCTTAAAATAAAGTGTAACCAAATATTTACTTAACTAATACATTTTTACTTTATTTATTAAAAGAGTCTACATTACCTGTAGAGAGCTATCCAATAGCTTTTCCGTTCATTTCAATGGCAGTTACTGCCATCTTTACTCATGGACACTGCTGTTTCAAAACAGATGTACTTAGACAGAATTAATTGCAACGTTTTAATGGAATCAATGCAGAAAGAGGGGTTTTGCCTAAAAAATTTATGAAAAAAGGGTAACATGCCAAACTAACTATGCTTAACATTTTCGGGTAAGCATGGTGAACAGGCTAGCTCAGGCTCCCATGCATAATGCCTCTCTGCGAGAATCTGACGACTTGTGCTGTTCTTTTTTACGCTATTTTCAGACTAAGCTTGATGCTTTATGTGGGACATTTGGTGCAGAACTGACCACTTCTACTTGTGAGCTAGCTCGGCCTATTCAAATGCTCGATAGCTTCTCCTTGACAAACCCCACCCTAATTAATGAAATAATACTGAAATCCAATTCTTCTTCGGGCCGTGTTGACCCTGCACCAACATTCCTTTTTAAAACACTGCACCTCTGTTATTTCTGGTCCTATCTCACATCTTGTAAACACGTCTCTTATCTCTGCCACTGTTCCAGTATCACTCAAAACTGCTGCTGTTACTCCTATTCTCAAAAAGCCAACTCTGGACCCAGCTGACTATGCTAATTATCGCCCAATTTCCAACCTACCGTTTGTTTAAAAAAATCATGGAAAAGGTCATTGCCACTCAGTTGCAGTCATTTCTAGCTCACAATAAACACTTTGATATATTTCAGTCAGGTTTTCCTTCGCAACACAGTACTGAAACTGCTCTAGTAAGGGTTATAAATGACCTCCTTCTTTCTGGTGATTCGGGCAACCTTTCCATACTCTTATTACTCGACCTTAGCTCAGCTTTTGACACTGTCTGTCTTGTCTGATTGGCATCTCAGGAGCTGCGTTAGCCTGGATTTCCTCCTGTTTGACGGACAGACAATACTTCATCACCATGCATAACTACAAATCTTCCACTCTCCCTCTTAATCAGGGTGTGCCACAGGGCTCAGTTCTAGGGCCATTATTATTTATCATTTATATTATGCCCCTCGGACAAATTATTCGCCGCCATTGGTTTTCAGTACCACTGCTTGCCGATGGTATTCAGATATATGCTTCTTGCCGACCTGACTCTATTCACCAGACCACTACTTTATTGTCATGTGTCAATGAGTTAAAAACCTGGCTTAGCTCCAACTCTCTCAGCTTGAATTTGACAAAAACAGAAATTTTACTTGTCGGTCCCCCAACTGCAACAAAAAACATAACTAATCCCCCTAGAATTGACCTTGAAGCTACATCAATTTTTCCAACTGCCACCATCAAAAACTTAGATTTCACTCTTGACTCCACTAAATCTAGATGCTTATATTAGTAAACTCTCCAAAGCTGCATTTTTTTCAACTTCGGCATATTGCCAAACTCCGTTCCTTCATGAGCCCAAAAGATGCTGAATCACTAGTACATGCATTTATCACATCTCGCCTTGACTACTGTAACGCTCTTTTTTCTGGATTACCAGTACGCTCCATCTCCCGTTTGCAATATATTCAAAATTCTGCTGCAAAAATGTTAACGTACACTAAACAGTCTGCTCATATCATTCCTATTCTATTTAACCTCCACTGACTACCTATGTCCTCTCGTATCACTTATAAAATTCTTCTGCTTACCTTTAAGTCACTCCACGGTCTTGTACCTACTTATCTCTCTGACCTACTTTCTCCATATATTCCCTCTCGTCTACTTCGATCATCTGGAGGGGAACTCCTTTGTGTTCCGAGATCTTGCCTTTCATGGGAGGGAGATCTTTCTCTGTTATGGCTCCTAAACTTTGGAACTCATTGCCCCTGTGTCTTCGGTCAATAACCACACTGCATGAATTTAAGTCTCAACTCAAAACTTATCTGTTCAACCAATATTACTGGTCATTATATGTTTCTTTTTAAACTGTTATGGTTTAATGCTGTATCTGACTGTTTGCTGTATCTGGCTGTCTGTATTATTACTATGGTTTGCAACTGCGACCTCGTGTCCTGGACTTGGCAAATGTCTTGTCCATCTATGTATGTATTGTTTATATTGCTTTTGTCATTGTGAAGCTTCCTTGAGCTTGGGAAAAGCGCTATACAAATTAAACATTATTATTATTATACAACTTCTGGTGTACAGAAATCAACAACTGCATTGGTCATGAATTCAAATATTGCTTTTTTTAAAATAATTTAAAATAAATTAAAATAGAACCTCTTTTCCAGTAGACATGTATCTGTGACACCTAATTAGCACCTAAACACCTAAAAGGTAATTTTAAAGATTTTTGACTGGTAACAAGCGTGAAATGCCCTCAGATATCAGGAACAGTATGATAAGTCAGATTAATATGGTAGGGCATGTAAAAGATATTGCATTGGAGTTTGCATTGGAGCATTTAAAAAAAAAAATAATAATTCAAAACCGGAATCTTAGCCGAGAATATAGGATGATCCATATGTGAAAACCAGTTGGAACATTGCTTCAGAAAAGACACAAAAGCCACATCGTTCAGTACTTTTAGTGTTTATTTCTACAATGTTTCTCCAGAGCAATGTTGATTAAACTTATTATTATTATACAACTTCTGGTGTACAGAAATCAACAACTGCATTGGTCATGAATTCAAATATTGCTTTTTTAAAAATAATTTAAAATAAATTAAAATAGAACCTCTTTTCCAGTAGACATGTATCTGTGACACCTAATTAGCACCTAAACACCTAAAAGGTAATTTTAAAGATTTTTGACTGGTAACAAGCGTGAAATGCCCTCAGATATCAGGAACAGTATGATAAGTCAGATTAATATGGTAGGGCATGTAAAAGATATTGCATTGGAGTTTGCATTGGAGCATTTAAAAAAAAAAATAATAATTCAAAACCGGAATCTTAGCCGAGAATATAGGATGATCCATATGTGAAAACCCATGTATCTGTGACACCTAATTAGCACCTAAACACCTAAAAGGTAATTTTAAAGATTTTTGACTGGTAACAAGCGTGAAATGCCCTCAGATATCAGGAACAGTATGATAAGTCAGATTAATATGGTAGGGCATGTAAAAGATATTGCATTGGAGTTTGCATTGGAGCATTTAAAAAAAAAAATAATAATTCAAAACCGGAATCTTAGCCGAGAATATAGGATGATCCATATGTGAAAACCAGTTGGAACATTGCTTCAGAAAAGACACAAAAGCCACATCGTTCAGTACTTTTAGTGTTTATTTCTACAATGTTTCTCCAGAGCAATGTTGATTCATGCAAATATTTCTGGAAAACACACAACACGTAAAAAGGTCTGTTTTTGCTTTTGTCCTTTAAAGAAATATTTTCACATTCGACTTGTTTATTCACACATTTTGCAGGGTTAAAATGTCTTTCAGCTTCTTCGTGGTTATTGTCTACGAGCGCATCAATATGTTTTGTACTGCCCCATCACTGCTGGCCGGCCATATAAGGTCCATATTCTGCACATGAAGAATTAAAAAACTTCAAACCTTTTTTTTGTTTTGTTTTTTTAATTTGCACATTGTCCTTTTTGACTCCACTGTAACTTTTAATTGTCACAATTCAAAAAAGTAGCACAGATACCATCTCCTTACATTGGTTTTGTTATATCCATGCAAAATGCCCTTTCAAACATTGTCCACACTTTTATTTTCGCATTTTAATAACACAAGATCAAAACAATTCCAACAAATGAACTTCTTTTGCTACCTTTCTTCAAACAAGAGTATGAAATTGAACAAATGTCATAATAAAATGTATAAATATGAAATAAAAATATGAAAAAAATATTTTTTTAAATTGCGCAAGACTCGTTGTGGAACAGGGTACATTCCACTTTACTGGCATTTTATTACATCTAAACACAAAGTATACCAGGTTTAGCAGCTGGTAACATTTTTTATATGTAATTAATGATCCAAATACAAGATATTATACAGATTTTCATTGTTCCAAATCACATTTTTAAAACTTTTTTTTGACTCGTTTTCACAAAAACAAAAATCAACATATTGCTTCATATTTTCACACAAGAGTTTTTTTCTTTCTTTCTATTCTTCTAAAGTTTCCCATGTAAACTGCTTTCGTTTTGGTCTAATTATACGTGGAAAACGTGGTCGAGACACAATCTGCAGACTTTGGTGATTGTCTTACAGGTTCCCTCAGAGATACTCGTCATCAGGAAGTGTTTCAAGCTGTCAGCTCTTCTTGGGATGCTAAGCACTTGTGCATCAGCGACTAACTTTTCCTCTGACGCGTTTGCTTCGCATAGACTTGTGTCCTTATTGTCATCTAGTCATCCCAAGTACATGTGCAAGGTAGGTCAATGCCAGTGACCTGTCTACACGCATATTTCAATAGGTGTTGTGACCAGGATGCGACCATTGTTGCCATTGTTGTCACGGGAGATGCGCTCGTAGCCACCAGTGGAGGAAGCAGGGCTGTTCGAGGACGTAGAGGAGCAGTGCGCCGTCACTGGCTCCATGACGATGCCTCCTTTAATTACCCCATATACAGGCGACAAGCTCTGTTGCTTCAAACGGTCAACCAACTCATCTTCTTCAGAGGAAGAAGAGCTAAGCTCAGCCTGACGGCCATTCATCACCGTGCCGTTGTTGCGGTTACCGCCCGAGACATGGGTGGTGTTGCCGTTCTCCGTGTCGAGCATCCAGCAGTGGTTGAAGTAGCTGAAGACCTCTTTGACAGAGCATCGGCGGTTCGGCTCGATGGTCAGCAGGCAGCGGAACATGCAGAGCACCTCGTCAGTGAAATGGCGCCACTGTGAAGGCACCGCACTGGTTCGCCTCCGCCGATGCTGCCAGCGCACAAACTCCTCATAGAAGGCGTCAGTCGGGAGTGCTTTTTCCCAGGGGAAATTCCCAGTGAGCATGCAGAACAGAAGTACACCAAAGGCCCACACATCAGTGCTGTAGTCTACACACAGTCCCTCTTGCCGGCTGGGGTCGCACAGTTCTGGAGCGGTGTATGGGATGGTTCCGCTCACCCGCTTCACTGGAGAGCCAGCGCACCGCGTCATGCCAAAGTCTGAGAGTTTCACCTTCCGGCACTCCTTATCAAAGATGAGGACGTTCTCCGGCTTTATGTCACGATGCACCAGCTTCTTGCAGTGCAGGTAATCCAGTGCAATCGCCACCTGGTGCACACACCGCTTGGCAACGTTCTCCGGCAGTCCAACCTATGCACAGGAGAGCGGAAAGCATACGGAATTAGATGCTACGACGAAATACCATGTGGCTACATAATGGATGCTATCATAATTCTCACAGACGGCCAAATCTGAGGCATAATGAGCCCCCGCAACTGAAAACCTGAACGCCATCAAATGAAGGTAATGCAGCAACAAGTTTGCAGGGAACATAAAGTCCTCGGTTATTTCCGTGTGATGAACACAGTGCACATCCTCAACTGAATACGCCGCTCCTCTCAGGCACTCACTGAACAGAGCAGATGCATTGAGAGGTGTGCCTGCGGTGGGAAAGCAAGACCTCAGGCTCGTGGGACAGTACTGGCGAGTTTCGGAAACCAGATCACTAGAATTGTCTTTTGACTTAAATCAAACACTGTAGCAACTACCTAGCAAACAACCAGGCTCATTGGAAATATGTGCCTCTACCTACGTTTCTGCAAGATTAAAAAAAAATATGTATGAATTGCTGCACTGTCCAGTTGAAATGAGCACTCGAGGCAGACAAGTTATGATTTACAGGGCCAGAGTTTCGATTAGGAAAGCCTAATTTTCGCACAATACCCTGCACAATATTATGTTATGACTTCAAAATATTTTAACATGCTGCAAGATTTGAAAAGTAATACTTTTGAATTGTTAGTGTCACATATGCAACTTCATATGTATGGGTTTGTCCGGTAATTCATGTGATACGGCTTTGCACTTGTGAAGTGAAGCACTCCGGTACGAACCCCGTGAAACTATGGATCGACAAAACAGTTCAAACCCATGCAGAAGGAAGTTAAAATAGCACGGTTGCATCAGCTGTCAAAAACAGCTCGTTTCAGATCAAGCTGTTTTTGAAGCATTTTCCTTTAAATGTTAATGAGCTGTGTTGACCACGCCCCTCTCTGAGGGATTGTTTACTTTAGCCGCATTTATTGGGAAACTTGCTAATTAGCACATTATTAGGAAAGGCGATTTGCAAAGATTCATTACAAAACCTTTTACTCTTCTAGAGATGAAGCTGGATCACGAATGATTCGCGCGAACATAGAAAAATTTAGGTAGATCGGGGGCGCATTCCCTTCAGAAACAAACGTAATCCACTGCGTCTTCAGCGGCTCAGATGTCGGGAGTAAATGACGACTGCTGTGTTCATTATTACATCCAACAACAGAACACCTCAATCACTTAGGAGTCATTCTTGTCTACATCTGCTCCGGCGGTGAAACAATGGCGGACTGATGACAGTCACTCAGGGCGGAGCTAAGGTAAGACACCAGTCCAGTCTGTGCTGAAACGCTGTTAATCAAACTATCGTGGGAGGGGCCTGTTTTTGTGACGTCACACAGACAGGCATCTGAGAACGGCTCGATTTGAGAAAGGGGTAAAGATTTTAGTAGATAAAAAAAAAAAACACTGGGTGGATTTTTATCATTATAGAGTGGTTGTGTACACACACTGCCAACACACATTTCAGTTCAAACAACTTGTAAAAGTGCATGTAGCATCCGATGACCCATTTGACACTATGGCGTAGATTTAGGGTTGGGTTTGGTGTTGGGGATATGCTATTTTCCAACACGATAGAGGAGTACCTTTCAGCATCCCTCCCCGGACATTTGATTTCTGAGCTGCCACAATATGTGCCTGAAGCAACGTAATAAAAACATGGCCACAATCCCATATTGAATGCACGTTTTAACGCCACTCACTGGACATTTCACTTTTAAACTGCTGCGAAACGTGCAATATTGTGTTGCAGAAACTTCGCCACAAGCACGTATTTTTAGTGAGCCTGGGATGACCTAGCTACACCCTGGCAACCACCCACAATGTTACAACCTAGTTTTCAGTTTAGAACAGAATCATTTTAATGCTTTCTTTTTGGACTCAAAGCACGGCATAAGCATATGTGCAAAGTAGCACAATATGAATATATCTAATAAGTAACGTTTCTCGTTCTCGTTCTCTCACCTGGGGAGGAATGATGTCAAAGAGATCGCCTGCCAGTGCATACTCTTGAGCGAAGATGTAATATTCGTCAGTTTCGAAGGCAATGCCAAACATGTTGATGATGAAAGGACAAGGTGACAGGTAGAGAGAGATGCTGTACTCGCGTAGGAAACTCTTCAGCTTAGTGGTTTTCTTCCGCAAGAATTTCAAGGCCATTTTCGTGCCTGGAGGAAAAAAGAGAGCGGTAGAGGTTAACATTGCTTGGCTTTTAATGCATTCCTGATTATCCTGTCGCTGACACAGAGCTAATGGCCTACTTGCAAGATCGCAACATGCTCTTTTAAATGTCACGCCAAGACAAGGTCAGGTCATGTATTAATGTGGGAAATCAATTTACAAGGGAACAGCTCTTTCCAAGCAAGTTCCAAAAACATGAATCTATTTTCTGGGTCCCACTTTATTTTAAGTGTCCCTAATACCTGTGTACTTGCATAGTAACTAAATGTGTACGTAGTATGTAACAGCAGTGTAAGTACACATTGGTACATAGTATCTACAGCTGTAATATTTCTGTAACTACACGCAAGTAAAATCCCTCAGGATGGTTTGTGTAAGTACAAATGTGTAACAGGACATTGGTAACAACACATTTTTTCACTTCACTAAGTACTCGTATAACAGCAATTATATAACTACATTTTGTAACAACAATACAATTCAGAGTAATTGGAACCATTTGATCCAGGGGGTGGAGATGGGTAGGTTTAGGGGTGGAAATGGGATCCAGGGGGTGGAGATGGGTAGGTTTTTAATTACATGATAAATCTAATATAAAGTCTAACACTTTCTTTACCAAAAAGTGCTGTTAGTCCTGTTACACATTTATAATTTAATTACCAAAAAGTGTTGTTACCAATGTCCTGTTACACATTTGTACTTACACATACCATTCAGTGGGTTGTTACATATGTGTAGTTACACAAACATTAGAGCTGTAGATACTATGTACCAATGTGTACTTACACTGTGGTTACATACTATGTACACATCTAGTTACTATGTAAGTACACAGGTATTATAAAGTGGGACCTTTTTTTTTTTTTTGCTTATTGAAAGTATTAGGCCATGAAAGTATGCAAACGCTTCTAGCTACACAAGTTTGATTAATTGCATTGTTCAACTCATCATATTATGTCATCAGTCCCACCAGCACTTTTTCCTTTCAGAAAAACGTTTTACTTCATCAGTGCATCAAATGACTTCCACCAGTAAGTCAACCATAGACAGGTTTCTATCAGCCCGTTGATAACCAAAATTTTGAATGAGTATTGTTTACTGGCAGTCTATTACTGAGGCATCATCTTTCGGATTTACTTACCCCTAAATGACACCAACTGTGATTGTCATTCACATGCTCTCGTCAACATCTTGAACAAAAAGACATTTTGAAAAGATTTTGCCTAAGAGTCATTACTGAAGTCCTTTGCATAACACTGCAGAGGGTTAGCAGCTACTAAGCACTTGAAAGGAAGGTCAAATGGCAAAGAGGATCCCCAGCCCCCAACTTTGTTATTACACAACGCAACAGATAGCTGAAGCTAAGATTAAGGCCTTCACAAAGGACCTTCATTATAAACACAGTCGACAGTTGCACCTGCTCAGGCAGATGACAGTCAATCTGGGACACAGAAGGTGGAGCCTTATTGGGAACTGTAGCATTATCATTTGCAGATGATCACAGAATGCAATCTCAACCTTACATGCATATATATATATATATATATATATTTCCTTCTGGTGTGCTGATATACTACAGAGTAGTCCTCTGTGCAACTAAAGATCCCATGATCTTCCCTTTTTGACATATTTCCTCTATATACATATATCAAGGAATTGTCCTTTTTTACATAGCCAAAAGGCTTTTTCTTTATCAGAACCTAGTAAACCATAATTTTATAAATGCTAGTTAGTTGCAGTTGATATTATGCTGCATTCCATTCTGAATATACTTGGACATTGTAGATTTTCTTTATAGGACTAGGTGTTACAATCCCTAACAATTCAGTACACCGAAGTCTACTTAAGTGTAGACTTAAGCTGAAGTCTACTTAAGTGGGTTGACTTGTAGTTGCACTCCTGAGGAAAAAAACACAACAACATTCTAGCTCTACAATAATTCACACCGCAGCTGCCAACGAAGCAAAGCCGAAACCAGATCTTCACACCAGTGTGACACGTTGTGTACCACTTTGTGGAAAGTGTGATTTAACTCCACTTTAACTCAGACTTTCAACTTGGGAAATTATGCAGAAATCTACAAGTTGCAGGTGTATGACATCAGTTAATGATGAACATTCACTTTTAAGAAAATGAAATTAGTCCAAGTTCCTACATTGCATGATTATATAACCCTTTTCGGCAAACGTTTGCATGAACAGGTGTTTAAAACACGGTAAATAATCTTTCCTGCTGATAATAGTACACCTGCTGAACAGATGCACCTCTGCAGTTTTGTTGCTAGGAGATGTCCGAGTGCACTACAGAAACAATAGCGCTGTCATCTAGTTTCTTTACACAAGCATCAGGCAATAGAACATCATAATGGTCACACATAGTCAAACATAGGGGTATCCTACATTTGGATGAAATGCAGTATTAAAGAGAGGGGTCATTCTTATTTATAGAGAACGGAGTGGTATACAACCCTGAGCAGCAGATACTGTGTTCAATGTTTTCTGGAAGAGACAAACTGTACGTTTTAAACACAAATATATGCTAAAAGTTCATTTTGGCAACTTTTGTGAGTACACTGGCATACAGGCCTCCGGATTTCAGCATTTAATTACAGTCTGAGTATTCCCGCAAACATAATGAAACCGTCAAGATCAGAGGAACGCTTAAAGCAAGCTACAAATGGAAAATGACAAACACAAATTCAATTTACCCCTCTAGTGATATCCTAGCTGGTAAACACATTCTTCCTCTGAGGGGCATCCCATAATACACATGCAATAACTGTCAGGTATTGGAGCAGATATCCTGAAATGTAAATGTTACGACAGCACACGAGTTCTGCTGAGGCCAGCAGGATTGAGGATTCCTGGAACTGCCCCCACAGTGCACTGCAGCATCCATCCTCTTAGTATGGCCAGTACTTCTGTGAATAATAAATGAGGTGTAGATGGATGGGGATTTTGAATGCTGACAGATGGTGTGTTTGGCATGTCTTTGAAATCTGGAGGATGCCCAAGCCAAACGGAGGATGCACTTTATAGGCTGGAATACATCACTACACTTCTAAACAGAAATGTAAACATGATGTCTTGATGTGTGGACATCTTGAAAAAGGCTGAAAAGGTAGCTGGGAGCATGTGGTTGTTTTTTTAGGTATTCCTTCATGATCGTCTAATGATTAACGGTCACCAGCATTCAGTATGTTGTGGTTTGGTTGGAGGTTCCCAGAATGGGTTGCTGGTGTTCCAACAAGGTTTCTTGATTAGCAAAACCAGCAAGACTTCTTTGGTCATTCATCAGCACTGCTACACCAGCTACCTTTTCATGGGAGAACAGCATATGGACATCCTGTAATAGTACGGCTATTGAGTTTGATTCCACCCCTGCAGGTCTTCGTGTTGTGCTTTTGATTCATGAACTGCAGCATTTTTGTGTTAGTTCATACGAACTCAGCAGACTCGGGTTCATGAAACCTTTTTTGCGCTACTAAAACAAATTAAACTTTGAAGTCAGATGGACTCGTGTCCACTCCAAAAGCTCTAGTGCGAAAGCGCACGTTAATAGCCATAAGCTGCGTAGTAATCGTTCGATCTACGGAAAATATGACAGATGACTGATAAATAATGCATGATTTTGAAAGGGAAAATTTCCCACAAATGAGATCTCTTTCATATGCCAATTGTTTGTCCTAGACATCGATTAATATTTAGGTGAAAGATATGAAATACTTAATCATGGTCAAGATATAAATATATATAATATTTGAATAACATACAACTCTATCAAATAGACCTAGTCAGGATATGCACCATATTGAATTTTACATGGATGAAAACGAATGGAGTTTTTGAATGGAGTTTTTGTCTACTGAAAGGTGTTTAGAAAGATGTTTCATCAGCTGAGCAACTGGCATGTTGTTGAACGCCCAATGTTGAATACACTGTACTTCTTCCCCTCACAGCCTCGTTTTCATTCCTGTCAAAATGTATTTGGTGCTTCATGACTAAGGCCTGTAAGCCAAGCCATCCTGTCCATCTCCTTCAACCTACCTCGGTTGCTAAGGTGTTGCTAGGCAGTTCTCATGGTGTGGTTGCTAGGCAGTTGCTGAAGAGTTCGAGTAGTTGCTAGGGAATTGCACACCTGTTCATCCAGAACTAAAACTGTCAGTGGCAGCTGCTCCCTTTAGACAAACACTCATGACAACTACAACTCCCAAGAGCCCCAGCTCACATTTGCACAAACACACAACTAGATAGATACATAGAACAACATATGCCCAATAACAGTATAATAAGCAGCGACTGGATGTCATTTTCAAAGCAAGTCTTTCCAGTGGACATACAGACAACAGCCCACACAGTTTCTCATCTCTTGAGTAAATGTGGCATGTTGTACCACAATTTATTTCTTCATGCAGCTCTCCATTACCAATGTGCTGAGACCGGTGCTTTGTTGACCTGTTCCTTATCTTGTGTTCACTGTTTATTCCTCTGGCTCTCCTCCTCCAGATTCTACAGAAAAAGCAATGCTGCCAGAGATGGAGTGGCTGCCAAATTCCTGTGCTTAGCCATTTACAGGTAATTATCATTTCAAATAGCTTAATCAATGCCGTCTGGACTCTCATGGCCACTGCACTCAACACCCGCGCTGTAAATATCCATCTAACTCCATCAAAGGTGAGCACTAGCACTTAATATTTACGTATGTTGCATAGCTGTATACAACTACAACCTGTAGCCACTGTGAAATGCTTCAAATGAAAGAATGAAAAATCATGTCCAACCTCGTTGCTCATATTTAGGATTAAGGATTCAAACAACCCCTAAACATAATTATTGAGATGAATGACCGCTCAAATCATGCGGCTTGTTGTGGAGAGGTGTGCTGCTACTTTTCGAATCGATCTGACTTGCAAATTTTGCCTGGCGGACAATATAATGGATGAAAAAAAAAAATCCTATGGACCCGAGCTGTATCTAGAGCCTTGGAGGTGGAATTGTTTAGACTTAGGCCAGTAAACAGGCACCAAGGCACATGCGATTAATCACGATTAATCGCATCCGAAATAAAAGTTTTGTTTACATAATATGTGTGTATATTTATTATGACTATATAAGTACACAAACATACATGTACTGTATATATATATATATATATATATATTTATATTATATATAAATATTATATATATAAACAAACATATTTTCCTTAAATATATACATGCATGTGTGTGTATTTATCTGTTCCATGTTTTGTGTGTGTCTTGCTCCCCATATGCCCTTATTTGGTTAGTTTCCTGTTCCTGTCCTGATTAGTTAAACACACACATATATTATGTAAACAAAAACTTTTATTGCGGATGCGATTAATTGCGATTAATCGTTTGACAGCACTAATTAAAACCTAGTTCCTCTTTGTTATTTATACAATAGCAAAAATTACTTATATAATTTACATAAGCTATTATATATAATGTTTGTTACTGTAGTATAGAATTTAGTATGGGAATATACTGTATGCCTATTGTCAGAGACTCTGTTCCATGTTTTGTGTGTGTCTTGCTCCCCATATGCCCTTATTTGGTTAGTTTCCTGGTCCTGTCCTGATTAGTTAAGTTCATTTGTCCCAGGTGTTTCCCTTAATGTCTCATTGCTCCCAGGTGTGTCTGGTCATCCCCTCCTCCCATGTGTATAAATAGTGTTCCCTGTGTGTGCTCTAGCGTCTGGCATTGTACGTGTCGGGTCGGGTCGGGTCGGGTCGGGTCCGGGTCGGGATGGGCTGCGGCATTTTATTTACTCTGTTCTCATGGTAATCGAGTAGCAGACAGATAAACCACCAGTGGAAGCTGAAATGGTATTGGGACTTTTTGTACTTTAAGAAAACCTTTTGCCATCATTGCGCTGAAAACAGAACTAGACGGCGTTCAAAACAAGATTGAAATTGCCATTGGAGTTAAAGAGGAAGCAGTGTATGGAGGGCAGATATATAAGCCTGTCCAATGGTTTAGCAGCACAAATCCCTCTACCATTAATCACAACGCCAATCACGTGTAGCGGGAGCACAGAGGAAATTAATATCTGGAATGTCCAGCGACAACTATTAGACAACTAGTAATTTTTCCAATCGTAAAGGGATAGTTCTCCCAAAAATGAAATTCCCGTCATCCTCGTGTCATTCCAAACCTGTACGCATTTCTTTCTTCTGTGGAGCACAACCCATTGACCCTGGGACGAAGACAGCACTTTCATTTTTGGATGAACAATCCTTTTAAATCAGTTGCTTTGAAGTCACATCCTACTGCATCTTCCCAGGTCCTATTGTGCACCTTCGATTTCTTATAAACCATTTTGCTGTTCGTCTTCTAGTCCAACACGCTCTACTGTGTTCTGTGACAGTGCTGAGCTTTCAGAGACTTTCGAGAAAGCCCCATAAGCCCTGTTAGCACTGGTCTGTTTGCTGGTTGTGTTGGTTTTGTGTCCTGTACACGCACACACACACACACACATGCGATTCTCTCGGTGCTATGAAGCACATCAAAGGCAGTGGGCTGGGCAAGTCTCTGCATTTTGTGTTCACGTTTGGAGACAGATCAGCAGCGACACTAAGGGCTCGAGGCTTGGTCCTATAGTCCTCTCTGCTGCTTTCACAGCGAGCACAACGCTCTCCGCTGCTGAGGCGACACAGGCAGGTCACAAGCTTAACGTCAACATGCAATCAAAATTGACCATATATACTTTTTATGCATATTCCAGGTGTTATTTAAAATTAGTTTTATCAAAAGAATAATAATTTGCTCTGCCTCTTTCCTTTTAGCTGACGTCACAAATGTCCTCTTAGGGGCCGTTCACACAGAATGCGTCTTTGTGTCTTAAAACGCGAGATGCAGCGCTCAGGGATGTTTTATTTTTTTAAAAGTGCAGTCCACCACGTTGCCGTCAAATAAAACCGTTGCCTTTACAACTTGCATCTTACAACTTGCAACGCTTGCCCCGCCTCCGGGGTCTTCTGATTGGTCCACTGATTTGGAACTGACATTGATGAGCGACGCTACGTGTAAAAGTTGAAATTCTTTTAACTTGACACAGCATCTTAAAAATGTGGCTCTCATGTGCGAGATGCTGCAAAAGACGCAAGATGCGATCGCAACGGTCACACACGCCTGTCTAGCCAGTTTACATAGAAAAACAATGGAAAAGTAGTGCATTGGACTGGAAAAACACGTTTGGTGTGAACGGCCCCTTACTTTTTCAAGCCCCAACCAGCCGCTCCTACCACCTGCCTCCATTCTGATATGTAACACGCGCTTTTAACAATCCATTAAATTCCTGGTAGATTAGTACTAATTCAAAGACTTTTTATTATTAAATAAATACTTATCATCATTTGTCGTTTGAATGTGCTATTTCATATGCAAATATGATAGTGGAAGCAAACTGGTTTAGAAATGGCGCTGTCTGCACATATTTGCATGACTCTGTGCAAATGCTATGAAAGGTCTTTTCTAGCCCGTCATCTATAGGTCTGATACATATGCTTATTTCAAACACCGCAGCATGCCTGACCAAAATGTTGCAATTTCATTTTCAATGTTTTATGAAATTTAAACTACAGGACATCATACACTCTTAAAAATAAAGGTGCTTCAAAAGGTTCTTCAAGCGATGCCATAGAAGAACCATTTTTGGTTCCACAAAGAAGCATTCAGTCAAAGGTTCTTTAAAGAACCATCTCTTTCTTACCTTTTTGTAATCTAAAAATTCTGCTGAAATTCCTGATATCAGATGTTTGAATTCAAATAACGCCCGTTTAGACAAAGGACAGAGCTGTGTGTGTCTGAATACTCACACCTCGTGACAGACTCGTGTCATTAGATGTGAGTATTTTGGGCATTTTGACTTATCGGCATCTGCCGAAAACCTGTTTTAAAAATGTTTTTCATGAAAAGTTTATATTGTGTATCTCAACTCTAAAATTGCCAAATCTAAAATTGCATTAGTCTATGCCACATATATATCAGCATTACACCTGTCCTGGTATAACCCTAAACATCGGAGTATTACTCATGAAGTTTGCATATAAACATGCCGCCATCTGTCCTGCAAAATCCTGTCCAGACAATGAAAGCAATGTGAAGACATTCAGTTTAATGAGTGCGCTGAATGTACACTTTCGGATTGGTGTGAGCGTGCATGTGGGTGCCATGTGCATGTCTATCCATGTGTGCAAAATAAAATCAAGCATGCATAAATACATAAACATCTCTCTTAGGCATGAAACTGTGACATGTCAACCTGCTTGAACGACATGCTTTCAGTCTGGGTTCCACCCGCCTAACAGCAGCTCAAGATGTGTTTTGGCAATAAAAACTAAATCATTAAAATGAAAATGTATTGAAACGTTGTATAAAAAGTGTTCCAAAAAGTTTAAATAATGTTTTTGTGAAATATGAATCATTTCATAACTCATCTACAGTTAACTACATTCTGTATTAAATTAAAATCTACCTGTTAAATATAAAGCCCACACTTTTACAACGGTTACGGTTTCTCTCTCTCTCAAAAGCTTAATGAGATATAGTTAATGGCGGTCGCCCCTATTCATGTTAAATCTAAAGATAAAAAAGTAATATGCAAAATTGTAGTCTATAATGCATATGTGTGTATAGAACAGAATACTTACTGTATATAAACAGTATGCCTGTATATCTGCATGTGTCCTTGTGGAGGCCTGCTGCCCTCCTTATGTGAGGGATGTAAAGCAGCTTAAATGACTCTGATTAATCGCTAATGCGCCATTCACTCAATCAACTCCTTCACACTCTGCTGTGGGCTGATATTAAACTGAGTAAAGTGATCTAAGGCTCTCTCAGTGACACCAGTGGAAAACATGTGAGGACACCAGAGGCAACGAAAAAGCTTCAGCATCTGAAATTGAATGCAAGTAACTTTTAGCTATTGCTGCTTTTGTGCAGGGTGGCCATGAAGGAGATTGCTGCTTTATCTGAGAACATTTAATTATGTCCTGCACAGAAAATACGGAAATCCTGACTCTGTGATCAGCAGTGTGTGTGTGTGTGTGTGTGTGTACGCGTTTTTGTGACAAATGAGGACATAAATGTGTATAATGACAAAGGTATGGCATAGGTATTACAAGGAGAAGGTGACTTTTCAGGACATTACCCCATGTCCCCACTTTTCAAAACGCTTATAAATCACACAGAATGGAGTGTATTGAAAATCTGAAATAGCAGAAAGTCTCCTGTGAGGGGTAGGTTTAGGGGTAGGGGTGGTAAAGGGCAATAGAATATACGGTCTGTACAGTATAAAAACCATTACGCCTATGGAATGTCCCCACTTTTCACAAATGTAAACCTGTGTGTGTGTGTGTGTGTGTGTACGCGTTTTTGTGACAAATGAGGACATAAATGTGTATAATGACAAAGGTATGGCATAGGTATTACAAGGAGAAGGTGACTTTTCAGGACATTACCCCATGTCCCCACTTTTCAAAACGCTTATAAATCACACAGAATGGAGTGTATTGAAAATCTGAAATAGCAGAAAGTCTCCTGTGAGGGGTAGGTTTAGGGGTAGGGGTGGTAAAGGGCAATAGAATATACGGTCTGTACAGTATAAAAACCATTACGCCTATGGAATGTCCCCACTTTTCACAAATGTAAACCTGTGTGTGTGTGTGTGTGTGTGTGTGTGTGTGTGTGTGTGTGTGCTGAATAGCTCGGATGACGGGATGAGGACTGTCAGCATAGGCAGCTTATGTTGAGCCTCATAATATAGTCCATGCATGTGTGCTTGACTAAACAGATTATGCAGGACTCAGAGCAAAGGGTTGTGAAGCTTGAATGCTTAAAATCACATTTCTCATTTCTTCGAACAGTATCGCACAAAATTATAACACTAGGTTAATTGCTTTATGCATATTTTTTTTCTTTCACCAATAAAACTACTGTAGTTCCAACAGAAGACAAAGCATTTGTTATCTTGTTATCGTTTACTGGGAAGCACCTTGATCAGCATTCATGTAAAGCTTGTATATGCATACAAATGACCTTGTTTTGTGTGTCACCAAACAGCAGACTGATAGCAGGTCCGGAACAGACTGGATTTAAATATTGGACTGGTCTGGAATTCACAACCTCAGGCAAACTGAATGATACAAACAGTGAAAATTCCACTTTCGCAACACTGCCCTGCCAATCAGATTTGAAGTCTGGAACTAAGAAACTAAGAGAGAAAACATTGTGCAATGGTTAAATATTTTGCTCTAAAACACCAAACCTGTGGTGCACCTGTTGGGTTGTTTACACCAGTTTCAGAAGGCAACCCTTGTTTACATGATTTCACCACTTTGCAAACATGAATATTGGCATAGATTTTCATGTACTGAACTTGGACTGACTTAAGCACATCTTTGCCAGTTCAGACCACATGGATTTTTCTTAAAGGGGTCATATGATGCTATTTTAAAGATCATTATTTTGTGTATTTGGTGTAACAGAATATGTTGACATGCTTTAATGTTCAAAAAACACATTATTTTTCAAATACTGTACATTATTGTAGGTCCTCTATGCCCCGCCTCTCTCAAACGCTTCGTTTTGTACAAAGCCCCTCCTTCCGACAAGCGCAGTCTGCTCTGATTGGCCAGCTGACCCAGTGCATTGTGATTGGCCGAACACCACAAGCACGCGTCGGAAATGTAACGCCCCTTACCATAATCACGAGCTTCAGCTTTCAAAGTAAATATCAAGACAGTTAATAATGTCGTTAATTTTACCATCAGTTCAAGCCCGAAAGGGGAACAGAGTCGTGTGACAGACACAGTGATGATGCAGTACACAAGCCGCGGTTAAGACAGCTGACGTGCTATGATTTCTGACAGGCAGTTCACTCTCCTGTGATGTGACCCTGTTCCCCTCACACACACACACACATACATGACGCGTTACTCTGCACTGCGCAAAACTCGGAATTGACCCCTTTTTTTTTATTTTCTTTTAGAAATAGCCTTTGTGCACAGCCAGCCTTGTACTCTTCTAGGTTAAAAAAACTGTCGTCCATAAAATGCGTTGCACAAATTCGAACATCTGGGTTGTGCTGTTCTGTTGTAAATAAATCTTAACCAATAATTCCTAAATGCATCTACTTCCGGAAGGCCAAAGAAAGTGCTTTTGCTTTCGCACTGAAACACAGCGTCTCCCTGATATGCTGCTTCAACACGACTGCTGTTACTGAAACCACGCCTTCTTTCTTTGCGTGAACATTTGGGCGGCGTTATGCAAATCTTCCCACATAGTGAGGTAGACATGTGGGGGCGTGTTAGAACGAGCCATTTTAGGTAGGCGTGGCTGACTCTTAACTTTTATAAAGAATATCTCTTTGGATTTGAGACTTTAGTCTTTGCAACTTTACAGATCTTCTTTATGCACCAAGAGCTTGTAACACTCCAAAGAGAAAGGAAAAATTGAAATCGCATCATATGACCCCTTTAAGAGTTGGGGTGTGCAAATGTTTAGGAACATTTTTATTATTGATTAAAGTATCTTAATGAATTTGTCGTGACCAGCATAAAATACAATGAATATATATTTGTATGCAACAGTTCGTTCTGGTTCTCGAATCTGATTGGCTTAGAGCCTATTCCAGAGGTGCAATATTCCAGTGGTATCAGCACTCTAACCGTTTCACCGTTTGTATCACTCCACTTGTTGTCGGATCTATACTGGCAGCATATGTCTCAGTGAGCGTCAATGTTGGAAGTGCGAACCCACAATAATTTTACAATATTACTGTTATCGTGTCACAGAATGTGCAAGATTTTGTATGAGATTTTTAGGCGAGAATGTAGTTGTTTAGACCTCAAATATGTGATTTATATATAAAGATAGTGCCTATTTGACTATTTGTTTAGACATCGGAAATGTGAGCTCCAGGCCGACAGTGTGCATTCAGCACTTACGAACCCTGCCGAGAACAGCCTTATCTCGGCCGGGCCTTCGGGAATTTGTCGCTGGCTCTGATGTAGATGGTGTTACACGAGATATAATTCATTTTGGTTATATTAAACGGCCAATCTTTGGTCTTATTAATGTATTACTTGTTCCAGAGCAAATCGATTTGACTTTAGGGCAAAGTTAAGATTAATATATTTGTAATTTTTATGTAATTAAATCCTGTACTAACTAGAGCGCTGCTTTTCTGCTTTTGACTGAATTGTTTGCTTTTATAATGGCTATTGTTGTTCATTTATATGTTATTGTTCAATAAATAATATTTTATATGACTAATGTGCTGCATTTGGTATTGAGAAATTACCTACGGCCAAATCACAGCCGTGCTGATATATAGCCATATCGCACTGCTACTCGTGTGATATTGCTCATATATATAGATTTTTATATCTCTTATGCTCACCAAGGCTGCATTTCTTTGTTTAAAAATACAGTAAAATAGTAATATTGTGAATATATATTGATATATTATTATATATTATATTAAAATATATTTCTGTAAATTAAAATGAAACAATAGTTTATAAAATAAACTATTATTTACTTTTATACAACAGTTCGTTCTGGTTCTCAAATCTGATTGGTTGTGAGATATTGAAAGATATTGTACTGGTATCGCTACAGGAACAATTTACAGGAATTAAATTGTAGAGGATTTGGGCGTCGCCATGACACTCGCTGTGAGAAATTTATTTGTATTTCTCACAGCCTGTGTCATGGCAGACGTCCAAATCCTCTACAATTTATAAATAATACTGTTTTTGTGTCAGATAATGTAGTTTTAAGTTTTTTAGACGAGAATGTAATTGTTTAGACTTCAAATATGCAGTTTATTATTAAAGATAACGTCTATTAAAAAATTTGCTTTGCCGTTTTAGGAGGCGTGAGCTCCAGGGCGTCAGCATCCATTCAGCTCTCATGAACCCGCCGAGAGCAGCCTCACCTCGGCCTGGATCTTCTGGAATTTGTCGCTTGGCTCTGATGTCTCTATAGTGGATAAACATGAGATATAATTGGTTTTGGGTAATTCTAACGGGCAGTCTTTGGCCTCATTAATCAATTATTTGTTCCAGAGCAAATAGTTTAGGCTGAAGGCAAAATCTCATCACATTATATTTTATGTAACTTTAATGCTGTATATTAGAGCGCTGCCTTTGTACTTTTGACTGAATTGTCTAGCAACTTTTATGATGGCTGTTGTTGTTGTTTATTATTCAATAAATAATATTTTATATACATAGTAGTATTTAATATTGGGAAACTCTGTGTGTATGTGTGTGTGTGTGTCCATGATGGTGATTTTTGTGACATTGTTCCGCCATTAGATGGCGACAAGAGACTGTTTTACGAGTCAACAGTAAAGACTGTTATATTGAAAGAGACTGAAACGGAAGATATTTTTACTTTTAATAGCTTGTAAGACGCCGTTAACAAATGCACTGATCAGTGCCGTCATCGGAAATCACCCTTAACAGATGAAAGATAGTACAACAAAGATATCGCTTTCCTCAGCGGACATTCAAACTAATGTTTTATTGTGAATATGAGATTGAGTTGAAGAAGGAATGCTGTATCAGATGCAGGTAATCACACTCTCAGTCAGAGCTTTTAATACAGTGATACAATAAGTTTTTAATGAAGCAACTCAACATTGATTCGTTACTAGTTCTAAAGTAACGTTCTCGAATTAGTAACAGATCTTGAGCTCAGCTGTTAAAACTGTCAAACTGAGATTTGAATCTGTGGCGGAAGGAAGTAGTTCTGCACAAAAGGGTTTTTAAAGACACTCCGTTGTTGTTTTACTGAGGCCTCGCGCTCTGGCCTAATCCCAGCCATGCTGATATAGAGCCGGTATTGCTCTCATACTCGAGTAATATTGCTCATATGTAGGTCTAAATAGTCCAAGTTTGCTGTTTATAGTGATGTATTATGTAAAAAAATAAAATAAAATAATTATATTTGGTAAACTGAATGGACAATTTTTTCCAAGTATGACCTGCTATTTGAGTTAAATGTGAAAGTCAACCTAACAGGAAATAAATAAATGGACACACCTATTCTTTATTTTATAATAACATAATTTTAGAATAAGTCATTACAATGAAATATGAAATAACACAAATGGGAATTATGTAATGACCAAAATATGTAAAACAACAAATGTACAATCACAAATCTCTTATGTTTGAGCTTCTACTTTGTCTAGATTCCAGCTCTATACACAGGGAGGCTTTTTATTGAAGCTTCACTATCTGCTCTAATCAAATTATGTTTTGTCAAAAAAAAAAAAAACATGGGCATAATTAGTGTCTAAACTTTTGAGTTGTACTCAGCTGCGTGTCTACAAAATTCCAGATTGGGATGTCATTAGTGAAGTTTGTGTATGTTTTCAATACACTGTCCTTTACAGCGCAAAATAAATTCCTTCAAATCTTTTAATGAGCTTTCCAAGGCTCAACAACTCACTTGTGTCATATCTGTCGCCATGGTGAGCCACAGTTACACAAACGCACACACACACATACGTTCACAAACGTGCTTTGGGAGCACACACTCAAAAAAATATTTAACCCCAAAAGTTAAAACTTATGTAATTCAATTAGATGTCAATTTTCCATCCAATTGAATCGCATAAATCCAACGCAAAAGTTAGTTTTTTTGAGCACACTTGAATCTCAGTGAGGCTCGTGAGCATCAGAGTTCGTTTCACTCTATGTTTGGACATTCTGCTTTGACACTGGCCTTAACAACAATGACGTGTCAACGTGCTGTGACATGAGTTTCTCCTTTGCTCTTGCACAGGATGAAGCCTTTTTTGTCAGTAAGTGCACACTGTGTAACGGTCACATGGAGCGCAAGGTGAGCGCTGTGCCGGATGGCATTGTTCGAAACATTTCAGAATCAATACTGTATTGTGCGTGTGTGCAAAGCCAGAGTGCTCTTTCTGTCTCAATTCCTATATGAAATCATCTCTGTTCATCTTCACTGTTCAAAAGTTTGGGGTCGCTAAAACTTTTTTATTAAGTCTCTTCTGCTCACCAAGGCTGTGAGTTCTATTCTACTTTCATATACTTTAAAATGCAATTTATTCATGTGATGTAAAGCTGAATTTTAAGCATCATTAGTCCTGTCTTTAGTGTCACGTGATCCTATCATCAATGTTGAAAACTGTTGTGATGCTTAATATGTTTGTGGAAACCATGATATATATATATATATATATTTTTTTTAGTACTTTGGTAAATAGAAAGTTCAAAAGAACACCATTTATTTTAAATATCGATTTAATGAATCTTTGCAGAATAAAAGTGTGAATTTATATGTTCAATTACACTCGGAATAAATGGTTCTTTTCATCCCAAAAAAGTTTAGATTATTAAAATGTTCAATCAATCAATCAATCAATAAGAGCTGTTCACTGAAAGGTTTATTGAGGAACCCAAAATGGTTCTTCTATGGCATCGCAAGGCCAATTACTACTCAATATGTTTTAGATCTTAAGTGTAAAAATGTAGTTAGTCATAAGAATTGTTGAGAACATGTGTACTTCTACTTTTCTGACTGATCAGATAATAAAATGGACTTGCATTGAAGGAGACCAGACCAGAGGCCAACATATGTAGAGATGTGAGGGTGGCAAAGAAACACTTCACTTTCAGCTATTAAACTTTTCTACAAGAGTCCCAGAGCGTCCCTGTCATCGGCCAGTCACACGGCTGTAATTCAGTCCCATCAAGGCCCAATCCCCCAGAGTGCACTGCACTACCAATGCACATTTTAATCATGATTGCAAGCCTGCAAAACTTAAATAAAAGCTAAATTTAGGTACAGTCTTTATTAACATATCCTATCGTATCTTTACGTAATCTGTTTTTCTAAATAACCAATTAAAACTAATGGTAGACTAATGCTTAAATGCAAAGATATTCAGACGGAAAACATCACACTATTTGTATTTGAACATTTACAGCAGGCTACTACAGTAGTCCAGTCTATCAAATAATGTGACTAAGTTGCATAACCTGTTAATT
>NW_015505620.1:605874-606672 GCF_001515645.1 Sinocyclocheilus grahami
CAATATGTGTTCTAAAATTGGCTCAAAATATCAAACATGTTTGATCTCCCCTGACTGGATGGAATCAGAGTCTGAAGCTAAAAAATCGGTGAGATTTGTGGACAATATGCGATTTTCTATGCATTTTCTATTTTCTACGGCAACTAGCATCAACTTCATCTCCAGACTGTAAATTGGTAGAAAATCGGGGCAAAAATCATGTCGTGTATTCCAGGCTTTACTGTCATTTCGGCTTCAGAGCATTTTTCTGTAAAGTAAATGTTTAATGTGAGGGATCACTATCAAATAATTAGGTATGTGTTCTCATTTGCAGGAAAGGTTTCTTCATCATTCCTTCCTGAAACTGCCTGTTCAGTTCCTTAAAAGGACAGTTCACCCCAAATTTAAAATACTGGAGTCAGTTATTACATACATATGTTGTTTTAAACCCATATGTCTGATGTTCATCTTCGGAACACAAATATACTGTGTATATATATATTTTTTATGAAATCTGAGAGGTTTCTGTCTCTCCATTGAAAATCTATTCTAAGACAACTTTCAAAGAGTTCATAAAAGCATCATAAATATAATGATAAATTGAGCAGGTCAAATATGGTAAACACAAGCTCAACGGTACCTGCTTGACGTGCCGAAACAAACCTCATTGGTTCTTGTGTGTGCGTCAAGAAGCATGTTTGAGTTTCCATTTATCACAACTAATGTGCTCTAGGTGTTTATCAATGTTTACATGTAAATAAAACAGTTAATTTAATTTCTGTCATGACAACTCTCGGAGGGATTGGCATGTTAATGTAC
>NW_015505620.1:606682-611922 GCF_001515645.1 Sinocyclocheilus grahami
CACATTTTAATCATGATTGCAAGCCTGCAAAACTTAAATAAAAGCAAAATTTAGGTACAGTCTTTATTAACATATCCTATCGTATCTTTACGTAATCTGTTTTTCTAAATAACCAATTAAAACTAATGGTAGACTAATGCTTAAATGCAAAGATATTCAGACGGAAAACATCACACTATTTTTATTTGAACATTTACAGTAGGCTACTACAGTAATCCAGTCTATCAAATAATGTGACTAAGTTGCATAACCTGTTAATTGTAACAGTCATGAGGACACAAATGGGGTGCAAATGGCAGCAATTCCCGAGAATGACTCACAGAAAGCAGACAAAGGTGTTATTTGTGTGTAACATGAAATCGGATTATGTTGTAAAATGGGCCGTTTAAACGCCACAGCATGAAATCAGTCAGAAACCGGCACCTGAGGCGAGTGCTGTCACACGTGAGCTGGAGAGGTTAACACGCTTTTGCAGCTCTGTGTTCGGCAGCAGTTCCTCCTGTCATGTGCCTGATACACAGACAACACAGGATGGTGCTGTGGGAGGAGCTGTCCTTCAAGATCCGGGTCCTTCAGTTAGATGAACAAGCGTGTGAGATTTGGTCTCACGTGCCGAGCCCACCACTCTATCATGCATGTGACAGAGGCAACGAGATGCTGCTGTAGTAAAATTCAGGCCACCTCACTAGATATTCTTGAAGGTTGCTATTTAAAACATTATCTTAAGGCTGGAATACACTACACGACTTTTAATAATAGTGACAGAGGAAAACTGGCCAACATACACTACACGACGTAGTGTAGTCGTTCCGATCACATCAAGCTCAAGCAGAAACGTGCGCCTTGCTGCTTGGAGACACGTGACAAATGTAAACAATATGTGTTCTAAAATTGGCTCAAAATATCAAACATGTTTGATCTCCCCTGACTGGATGGAATCAGAGTCTGAAGCTAAAAAATCGGTGAGATTTGTGGACAATATGCGATTTTCTATGCATTTTCTATTTTCTACGGCAACTAGCATCAACTTCATCTCCAGACTGTAAATTGGTAGAAAATCGGGGCAAAAATCATGTCGTGTATTCCAGGCTTTACTGTCATTTCGGCTTCAGAGCATTTTTCTGTAAAGTAAATGTTTAATGTGAGGGATCACTATCAAATAATTAGGTATGTGTTCTCATTTGCAGGAAAGGTTTCTTCATCATTCCTTCCTGAAACTGCCTGTTCAGTTCCTTAAAAGGACAGTTCACCCCAAATTTAAAATACTGGAGTCAGTTATTACATACATATGTTGTTTTAAACCCATATGTCTGATGTTCATCTTCGGAACACAAATATACTGTGTATATATAATGTACATGACAATGTTAATGTATTTGGTCTTGGCGGAATAGATCTGCTACGCTGCTGCTGCGGCAGAGCAAGTACCGAGACTTGCTACTGCCAATACATCCACAACATGCTGCTGTGAGCATGTAAGAAATACTGCTGCTGCACATATAACATCCATGAAATAACCCCCATATAGCATACATGAATCACCTCGTAGCAGATCTATACAGGTGGAGCTGGGGAAGGAGGAGGGTTTCTGAAGCAAGCTGCAACTGCAAGCACTAGTCATATATTTGAATGTTGAGCACGAGCTCATTGGCTACCGATACAAGAGAGAACCAATCAGCTGTGCCATGTGATAATGATGTTATTAGGTCAGATTGAGTTAGACCTATCGGACTGCGCCATCTAGAGTTTCATGCCAGAGCTCTGTATTTGTTCATCATATAAAGAGACATTGACTAAACCGCTCAATGGATTACTTTTACAATGCCTTTATGAACTTTTTGAAGTGTCAACATTTTGGTGGAACGAACTTTAAAAAGGCAGAGAAATCTCTCAGGTTTAATTGAAAAATCATAATTTCTTACTATTTCATAAAACAAAAGGAGGCTTCTATTATCTGCAATGAAAGTGAATGGGGGATTTCAAGCTTTAAAAAAACCTATAAAAGTACCATAAACTTGTGTAGCCTAAGCGCCATATTAGAGTACCACAACTCTTGTGTAAAGAACAGCTCGGCTTGAACTTATTCACAATAATATTTCCCTCAGTCAGAGCTCTCAGTGCTGCTTTATGTCATTGACACCAGATCTGCCATAGCATGATATTTGATATTTCAACGCTTTGGAAGAGGGGAATCTTATTCAGTGATAATGACTTAAATTTCCATCTGTTCCTCACACAAAGCTGTTTTTATTGGTTTGGGTTTTGCAGTACAAATCATTTGCAGTATGCAAAACAGAAGCTCTGACATTCTGCCTAACACCTCTATTTACAGTATGTTTCATGCAAGAAAATAACACGAGTTTGGAATGACACAACGGTGAGAAAACAATGCACTTGGGCCATGCAGGCAGAATATTAACAATCTGTCTATTAAAATGAGTAGAAATAGAATTACAGATTCAACATTGCACACAAATATAGGAAAGAATCCATGTTGGATCCAGTGTAGACTTGGACGTCCTCTAAATTAAATCCAATCTGCCACACGCAGACCTTGTGCTGCGTCGCAGGAGGTTTGTTAAAAGACACAATCACGTCTTTATTCTGCGAGCAAAGCCGCATAGAGAGCTGGCTGTCATGCTGCTGAGAGACGACACACGACATGATAGACGGGATAGTTTCTTTCACTGATCAAACGCAGCCGAGAAGTTGATAAGTTGTAGAACAATCCAATATGTGACAATGGACCACAAAACCATTAAGAGTCAATTTCTCGAAATTGAGATTTATACATCATCTGAAAACTGAATAAATAAGCTTCCATTGATGTATGGTTTGTTAGGATCGGACAATATTTGGCCGAGATACAACTATTTGAAAATCTGGAATCTGAGGGTGCAAAAAAATCTAAATATTGAGAAAATCATCTTTAAAGTTGTTCAAATGAAGGTCTTAGCAATGCATATTACTAATAAAAAATTACGTTTTGATATATTTACAGTAGGACATTTACAAAATATCTTCATGGAACATGATCTTTACTTAATATCTATAATTTTGACCCATACAATGTATTGTTGGCTATTGCTACAAATATCCCCCAGCGACTTAAGACTGCTTTTGTGCTCCAGGGTCACATATAAAGAAAACAGCTGCCAAACTAGGGCAACAGGGGGGGGGGAAACCCTAAAAAATCTTTATTAAAATGGCAAAAGTTGCCCAATGGAAAGTGGTTTTCCCTTTTATCAAGCTTTAAAACAAGATTGTGTAGAATTTCTTTCACTTCATAAAGCTCTCATTCCTTTTATCGTTTGTTAACAGCTGATATAAAGTATATAGACTGAAGTACAGATGGCAAACTGTGGAGAGAAGCACTGTACTTGAGCTGTCTGGATTTGACAAATGCAGAGTGAAGTAAGGAAATAAGCCGTCTGCTCTTCTAGAGAGATCTTGTTCTTCCACATGTACATCAATGAGTATGCTGATTCAACTGAATGTGCATAATGTGAAGAAGTTTTAAAAGGACTTCAGAGGGGATTTAAAAAAAAAGGATGTTATCTGGTACGGTTCACTTCAGGTATACATCAATACTGCATTAATTGGAGTTTGCCCAAATAAAACCACTTGCCTAATATCATGTAGGTCCCCCTCGAGTTGCCAAAACAGCCCTGATGCGTCGAGGCATGGACTCCACCAGACCTCTGAAGGTGTGCTGTGGTATTTGGCACCAAGACAGCAGATCCTTCAAGTCCTGTAGGTTGTGAGGTGAGGCCTCTGCAGGGATTTGTTGGTCCGACACATCCCATAGATGCTTAGTGTGATTGAGATTTGGGCCAATCAAAACCTTGAACTCCGTCACATTCCTCAAACCATTCTTTTACAGTGTGGCAGGGTGCTTTATCCTGCTGAAAGGGGATTTTGGACGTTTCGGAGATGCTCTGACCCAGTCGTCAAGCCATCAATATTTGGCCCTTGTCAAAGTCACTCAGATCTTTTCGCTTCCCTAGTTTTCCTGCTTTCAATACATGCAATTCAAGAACTGACTGCTCACCTGCTGCCTAGTATATCCCACCCCTCGACAGATGCCGTTGTAACGATATAATCTTGTGTTTTAATGTTGTGGCTGATCAGCTTAAATGGACAGTACATGTCTGAGCATGAAGCCTCATCAATAATTACGAGCCACTAGATCAGGAATCTCCAATCTATCTCCCGGAGATCTACTGTCCAGCAGACCTCAGTTCCAACACACCTGCCTGTAATTATCAAGTAACCCTGCACACCTTGATTAGCTGGTACAGGTGTGTTTGATTGGGGTTGGAGCTGAAATCGGCAGGATGGACGGAGTTGGAGAGTCTTGCATCAGATGTTAAGATGACACAGTTCAGGACTCATTAAGTTGGCTTGAGAAATCATGCTAGCAACATGCTAGTAAATTGCTAATCATGCTAACAACATGCTAATCATGATAGTAACATGCTAATCATGCTAGTAACATGCTAATCATGATAAAGAAAATGCTAACAACATGCGAATCATGTTAGAATCATGCTAGTAACGTGCCAACCATGGTAGTAATTTGTTAATCATGCCAACAACATGCTAGTAACATGCTAATCATGCTAAGGACATGCTAATAACAAATGCTAATCATTATAAAAAAATGCTAATAATGCTAGCATCATGCTATTAACTAGCTAACCATGGTAGTAACATGGTAGTAATTTGCTAATCATGCTAACAACATGCTAGTAAAATGCTAATCATGCTAAGGACATGCTAACAACAAATGCTAATCATTAGAAAAACATGCTAACAAAATGCTAATAATGCTAGCATCATGCTATTAACTAGCTAACCATGGTAGTAACATGCTAGTAACTTGCTAATCATGCTAACAACATGCTAGTAACATGTTAATCATGCTAGGAAAATGCTAGGAACAAATGTTAATCATTATAAAAACATGCTAACAAAATGCTAATCATGCTAGCATCATGCTATTAACTTGTTAACCATGGTAGTAACATGTTAGTAACATGCTAATCATTATAAAAAAAGCTAATAATGCTAGCATCATGCTATTAACTAGCTAACCATGGTAGTAACATGGTAGTAACTTGCTAATCATGCTAGGAACATGCTAATCATTATAAAAACATGCTAACAAAATGCTATTCATGCTAGCATCATGTTATTAACTAGCTAACCATGGTAGTAACATGGTAGTAACTTGCTAA
>NW_015505620.1:612139-612425 GCF_001515645.1 Sinocyclocheilus grahami
TGCTAGCAACAAATGCTAATCATTTTAAAACATGCTAACAAAATGCTAATCATGCTAGCATCATGTTATTCACTTGTTAACCATGGTAGTAACTTGTAAGTAACTTGCTAATCATGCTAGTAACATGCTAATCATTATAAAAAAATGTTAATCATGCTAACATCATGCTATTAACTAGCTAACCATGGTAGTACCATGGTAGTAACTTGCTAATCATGTTAACAACATGCTAGTAACATGGTAATCATGCTAGGAACATGCTAGCAACAAATGCTAATCATTATAA
>NW_015505620.1:612693-613968 GCF_001515645.1 Sinocyclocheilus grahami
ACTTGCTAATCATGCTAGTAACATGCTAATCATTATTAAAAAATGATAATAATGCTAGCATCATGCTATTAACTAGCAAACCATGGTAGTAACATGGTAGTAACTTGCTAATAATGCTAACAACATGCTAGTAACATGCTAATCATGCTAAGGACATGCTAACAACAAATGCTAATCATTAGAAAAACATGCTAACAAAATGCTAATCATGCTAGCATCATGCTATTAACTAGCTAACCATGGTAGTAACATGCTAGTAACTTGCTAATCATGTTAACAACATGCTAGATTCACTTGTTAACCATGGTAGTAACATGTTAGTAACTTGCTAATCATGCTAGTAACATGCTAATCATTATTAAAAAATGCTAATCATGCTAGCATCATGCTATTAACTAGCTAACCATGGTAGTAACATGGTAGCAACTTGCTAATCATGCTAGGAACATGTTAATCATTATAAAAACATGCTAACAAAATGCTAATCATGCTAGCATCATGCTATTCACTTGTTAACCATGGTAGTAACATGTTAGTAACTTGCTAATCATGCTAGTAACATGCTAATCATGCTAGGTACATGATAGCAACAAATGCTAATCATTTTAAAACATGCTAACAAAATGCTAATCATGCTAGCATCATGCTATTCACTTGTTAACCATGGTAGTAACATGTTAGTAACTTGCTAATCATGCTAGTAACATGCTAATCATGCTAGGTACATGATAGCAACAAATGCTAATCATTTTAAAACATGCTAACAAAATGCTAATCATGCTAGCATCATGCTATTCACTTGTTAACCATGGTAGTAACATGTTAGTAACTTGCTAATCATGCTAGTAACATGCTAATCATGCTAGGTACATGATAGCAACAAATGCTAATCATTTTAAAACATGCTAACAAAATGCTAATCATGCTAGCATCATGCTATTAACTAGCTAACCATGGTAGTAACATGGTAGCAACTTGCTAATCATGCTAGGAACATGTTAATCATTATAAAAACATGCTAACAAAATGCTAATCATGCTAGCATCATGCTATTAACTAGCTAACCATGGTAGTAAAATGCTAGTAACTTGCTAATCATGTTAACATCATGCTAGTAACATGCTAATCATGCTAGGAACATGATAGCAACAAATGCTAATCATTTTAAAACATGCTAACAAAATGCTAATCATGCTAGCATCATGCTATTCACTTGTTAACCATGGTAGTAACATGTTAGTAACTTGCTAATCATGCTAGTAACATGCTAATCAT
>NW_015505620.1:613980-614314 GCF_001515645.1 Sinocyclocheilus grahami
CATCATGCTATTAACTAGCAAACCATGGTAGTAACATGGTAGTAACTTGCTAATAATGCTAACAACATGCTAGTAACATGCTAATCATGCTAGGAAAATGCTAGCAACAAATGCTAATCATTATAAAAACATGCTAACAAAATGATAATCATGCTAGCATCATGCTATTAACTTGTTAACCATGGTAGTAACATGTTAGTAACTTGCTAATCATGCTAGTAACATGTTAATCATGCTAGGAACATAGGAACATGCATAAAAAAGCTAATCATGCTATCATCATGCTATTAACTAGCAAACCATGGTAGTAACATGGTAGTAACTTAGTAACTTG
>NW_015505620.1:615298-630280 GCF_001515645.1 Sinocyclocheilus grahami
AAATGATAATCATGCTAGCATCATGCTATTAACTTGTTAACCATGGTAGTAACATGTTAATAACTTGCTAATCATGCTAGTAACATGTTAATCATGCTAGGAACATGCTAATCATTATAAAAAAGCTAATAATGCTAGCATCATGCTATTAACTAGCTAACCATGGTAGTAACATGGTAGTAACTTGCTAATCATGCTAGGAACATGCTAATCATTATAAAAACATGCTAACAAAATGCTAATCATGCTAGCATAATGCTATTAACTAGCTAACCATGGTAGTAACATGTTAGTAACTTGCTAATCATGCTAGTAACATGTTAATCATGCTAGGAACATGCTAATCATTATAAAAAAATGATAAAATGTTAATCATGCTATTAACTAGCTAACCATGGTAGCAACATGCTAGTAACTTGCTAATAATGCTAACAACATGCTAGTAACATGCTAATCATGCTTAAACCATGATAAATCTTGTTAGCGACATGACTAAGCCATGATAACTCTTGCTAGCATCAGGTAGGTAGTCTTAGGTAGGTAGTTTTTAGATAGTCTTAGCCAATTTTATCTGGTCTTACTATATTTTACCTGGTTTTTAGCTGGTTTTAGCTGTTTTTGGTAAACAATATATCAATCTATATACCTGTAAATTAAAAAAAACTTTTTGAACAAAGCTTTTACAACTATTTACAGATTTAAAAAACTTTTTCGAACTTTCAGGCTAAGCTTTCTCAAGCCAACTTTACTCATCTAGTTTTACTTCTGTAATCTGATACTTCTGTAATAGCTCCAAGTTTAACAGGATATTCAAAGTGAAAAAATGAAGGGTGGAACATGATTGTGTCCATTGAAATCGTTTGGATCGTGAAAAAAGGCCATTGCATACCAGAATGGAAAAACATGGGGGTGAGAAAGACGATTTTGTGAATTTGGATGAACTATTCATTTATAAAGTAACCAAAACAAATTCCATCTTTTTCTTTCTTTTATCAAATCTAAATTGAGCTGAATATTGACACTATTGTCTTCTGTAGAGCTTCTTAGAGCCGGATTGGATTGGTTTCATAACTGATGAACTTTGCAACAGTGACACAGTTATTGAACTGAAATGAATTAACACTGAACTAAATTGAGCTGAATAATGACACTACTGTCTTCTGTTGAGCTGCTTGACAGCTGAAATGGAATGTTTCATAGTCGATGAATATTGCAACATCAACTTATGTTCCTGTTTATTACCGCAAAGCTGCTTTGAATCAATGTGTGTTGCATAAAGCAGTAAATAAATGTGACTTGACTTCAATACATAAATTCTGAATGCTTTGACATTTGTGAAAATGTCTCAGAGCTACGCCGGCCATCTGCCGCCGACAGGTTTGGTATTGGAATGCCAGAGCAGCTGACCTACTGTGCTGTAAAGAGAGACAAACCTTTGAACAGCATATTGTGACACAGTGAGAGGTGCAGCACAGTGAAACAAGGGACAAAAACAGCGACTGGTAGAGCGGGGTGCCACCTTCTGCTAGAATAAAACACTGCAGGACGAGCCTCGGTGAAAGATTATAAATCATAATAATGCTATTTATTCTTACAATGATCAAACAAACACACCAGTGTGAATAGGCATTATAGAGTTGACCTATGTAAAATATATTTTAATCTATTTAATAATCTCACTTCAGCTGGGGAGGTAAAGACACGAACCACTACACAGCTTTTGCTTAAGGCTGCAATCTGAACAGATTTCGCAACTCTAGGCATCATACACTAAACAACTGAGGATCATGTACTACACTACACAGACTTTAAATGTGTTCCGATCACAACAAACTCATGCAGAAACACGTGCCTTGTTGTTGGGAGATGCATGACAAATGATACGAATTGTTTTAAATATCGGCTCAAAATATCAAAAATATTTGAAATCTTCCAACTGGATGGAATCACGGTCTGAAGCTAAACAATCCGAGTCTGTGACCATCTGTGAAGTCTGTCAGCTCACTAGCTATGACTTTTGCCAATTAGCGTCAACTTGTTCAGACTGTAATTCAGGGCAAAGATCTGGGCAAAAGTTAAGTAGTGTATTCCAGCCTTTAGTTTTTTTAGTCTGAGTGAGTTGACACTAGTTGAAGTAAGTCAATGCTAGTCTGCAGATTTTGAGT
This sequence comes from Sinocyclocheilus grahami, assembly GCF_001515645.1. Taxonomy (NCBI): domain Eukaryota; kingdom Metazoa; phylum Chordata; class Actinopteri; order Cypriniformes; family Cyprinidae; genus Sinocyclocheilus; species Sinocyclocheilus grahami. The sequence goes on from NW_015505620.1 coordinate 617,464, forward strand.
TGACAAAATAATATAAAATTGCATGTGATTGATGGACACAACTCCAATCTTTTTGCTTCTGACTATGATTCGGTCAAATCAGAAGATATCAAACATGGCTGATATTTTGAGACGATTTTAGAAGTCTGAGTAGGTACTACATTTGAATTTGAACTTACTTAGCAACCTAAAAAGCATGTTCTTGTGAAAAAAATATGTTCTATATAGTATGCATGTGGGTAGTATGAATGAAATTCTGACGTACTACATCTGCCATATTGTTACTGTCATGTGACTCTCATATGAAACCCAGCGGAAGTAGTGGGTCATCCGTGTATTTTTCACCTACTGCTTTTTAAATACTATGACTTTGGACATGCTACTCTTTTTGGCGTACTTTTGTTTTGGCATGCTATGCAAGTAGGGAAGTATTCAATTTTGGATGCAGCAAATTGTTTTTCATTATCATGCATCTCCTAGCGATGTGGCACACGTTTCTGCATGAGATTGCGGTGTTCGGAAGAACTTGAAAGTCTAAGAGTGTGTGATCCTCAGTCATTTAGTGTATGATGTCCAGTTTTTCTCTGTAACCATTTACAGTAAGTAACATGAGTCGGTTAGTGTATGATGCCTACTGGTTTAAAATCTGTTCCTAATTGAAAAGCTATATAGTGCATTCCAACCTTAATCGGAGTTCAGCACCATGGAGAGCAACAACCTTTACTCACTGCTGTAGATGGATTGACCAGACTGCCAATACTTCCTTAGCAACTGTTGTCGCCTGCCACATTTTCAGCTCACATTAGCTCTCTATGGAAGTCCTGTGTGAGCAAGCACACACTCACTGTTGGTATTATTTCAATATTTGTATAGAATAATATTCATTATACTGCAGTTAGTTCCAGTTCTTGATGCCATTGGCTGATTAGCCTTCCAACAGTGCTGATATTTAGTCCAAAGGCACTGGAATATTTCACTCCGTTGGTCTGCGTTCACAGCGTTCCAGACCAGAATATGTGAGTGGAGCAGGATTAGAAACATCCTGCAAGGACAACAGAGTAACAGACAGCACTAAAGATCATGTCATTTATTGAAGGCAAGGCTGAGGCAGCACTAGTCATAGAAACGGAGCTATTTAAGCACATTTTAGCTAACATCATCTGACACATTGGCTTCTTAAGAATGAGAGATAAGAGAGAAAACATGGAACAGAATTTCTGCTGTGTCAGACCATCTTTATCCAGATGTTGTAAGTATTTCTGTCAGGGCTTTTGCTTTCTTCATGGCAGGGAGAAGCAGGCTGTGTTTTCTTGTCAAATGGAATCTGTTCTGACATCTTTGAAGAAATACTAGCCTTTTTGCAGTTCACCAATGAGAACAAATACATTCTAGCAAGAGCAGCTGTCCAAAGCACCCGATGCTGTTTTTAAGAATCTTGAAACATGATTGAAAATGTCCTTCATCAATCTGTAAGTATATACAGAGGAAACACATGTGCAAATATGCAGCATTTATATACTACATCTATTAGCAGGATTTCAAAACTACCAACAATGTATAGGTGGATTTCACGAAATCTGATTAATTTTTCAGCCCAAAAATAAAACAAAGAAATACATAATATTAAAACATTATATTACAAAAAAGCTTATGTTTTGGCATTTTTTTCATGATAATAGCACATTTTCACCCTCAATTCTCATTACCTTTTGAAAAAATTATTTAAAAAGTACTGTAATATAGTAATGGGACTCTGAGAACCACCATTGGGAATAATGAGAATTGCAAAGGAAAAAAGAAATGTCTGGACACATTAAATAATAAAAACTGCAATGCAAAAACCTTAATGGTCCAAAAAACCCGATTTGTTTACTTTATGAAATATATATTTATTTGTTTTGATTTTGGGATGCAATACGACATATTTTGTGAAGACATTAATAGGCTGTCACTGGTATGAAGCAGAAGCTTTGTTATAATAAATCTCAGTTTCAAAAGCATGTAATGTTTCAGAATTAAACACAAGTCTTTGTGAATGATGTTTTCAGTGTTGTTCACTGTTCAGTGTTATTTGAAGTTTCGAACACCGGCTAGAATTCTGGTTCAGATTAATATAAGGACACAAAACAATATCTAATCTGAGCATTAAATTCTATTTTAATATTCTTTGTTCCAACTAGGCACAACATGACAAGGTGTTTTCAGGTGTCAAGTAATATTTCTGTCCTCAGAAATCTCCAACATCACACCCGATTAGAACAAACTTGATTTGTTCTAAGAAGCAGGATTTTGGACCAATGAGATTTCACTGTGGGCGGGGCTAAGAAAATGTTTAGTCATATAATGCTGCTGATGGTTGCAGCTGCCTAGGACAATAATAAAACAAAATGCATAGTGATTTCATCACTGGAGGTCATCGAGTGGCAGTATTTGTGGTCATAATCCTGCTTAAAACGTGATCTCAAATGAGATTTGATTGTGATGGAAATTGCTAGTTAAAAATAAGATGTCAGTATAAACTGACATTTAGTCATTTTTTGAGGGGTATGTAATTTGTATAGAAAGAGTAGTTTGTAATGTAATCTATTGGATTACAAATATTAGGTAATGTATTCTGACGACTTTTTGATTACTTTTAGATTACATTTGCCCTAACTCGTAAGAAAATCTATTCCATGAAGTGTATTAAACATTACAGTATGCCAGGGTTTCCCAAAGTGGGGTTCGTGAATGAACAGGAGGTTCACATGGATCCAGAGGAACATGCCTGCATCACATCACATTAGGATACACTGCCTGTTACCTGCTTGCTTCTGGAAATGACCAATTCTTATTTAACTTCTGGTCACTTCATTAGTGTAAATCACTGCATGTATGAACGCTCCTTAACATAGAAGAGATCGCTTGTTTCGTTGATATTAGATGTCTAAAAATATCTCCTAATTGGCTACTTACATCTATTTTTTTTGTATTTCAATATGGAAAAGAAATTGGTAAGTGGAAGTAGAAGACAATAAGTGTAAAACTACATACAGCTCATTGACACTTCACACTCAGGTGGCACAAACAGCCCTCTTCTCAGTATCTTCCGTCAGAACTCATGCCTGTGGTACATGTCTGGATCGTAGTATTTCGTGACCACCACGCGGTTAGCAAACTTGCGTCCTGTCAGTGCCTGCATAGCCTTCTGGCATTCTGCAGCAGACACGTACTCTACGAATATCTGCAACAGAGCAGAAAAAATACTGCCATTATTAGCCAAGCCTTAGAAACAAGTTTGTTTAAAACAAGTCATTATCTAGGCTAAATAAGCGGACAGTGTTATTTTAATAACTGAGAAACTACTACAGTTTTTATTAATAATTTGAATAATTTTTTTAATTTTAGCTAAAGTTTTAGTAGTTTTGTTGTGTTTTTTTTTTTCATTTTGATTTATTTACGCCTATATAGGTTTTATTTTTCTCCGTTTTAGTAATTTTTATTACATCAAGTTAAACGAAATGAAAATGAGAAATGTTGCCTTGCTGAAATAAAATAAGTTATTTTTTTTCATTTCAGTTAACGTTTATTTTATTTATGGTATTTATGGTTATTTATGGTTTTAGGTTTAGTTTACTACAATAACCCTGTATTAAGAATAATTACAATGATTCAAGCCGAGGCTATTTACTTTAATTGCAAATTAATGTAGTCAAATAAAAATACCACTTCACTCAAAATGTAAATTGTGTCACTCCTGTTCAAACTGTTCCAAAAGCGTACGTCTTTTGTAAAACACAAAAAAGTGACGAATATCCGGACCGCTCTTTTCCATATAATGAAAGTAAATTAAGACAGATGCTGTCGTGCTCCCTAAAAGCCCATCTTCTGTATCTCTCAAGGGAATTATGGTGATCAATTAATGTATAATTTCAAATAAACGCATTACAGAAGGTTTGATATCAATGATATTTGGTCAAAAGAAACCAAGAGCCAATGATGCATGATATCATTGACATCAAATGTGATTTGATGTGTCTAACGGCAGCATGTTTGAACTGAGAGCTACAGAAGAGGGGATTTTCAGGGAATTGAGATGAATATTTTGGTCTCTTCATTTGACTTCATAAGACTTGAAATACAATGTATGGGTCATATTCACTACTTCTATGGTGTTTTTCTTGTCATTTCTGGAGCTTGACGCATGTGGTCACGATAACCTAGAATTGGAAAAGAGCTTGCTCTTCAGCATTTTCTTCATTTCATCCTTGAAGGCATTTATTTCCTACTCTTGAAGTTTAAAGTGGTGCTCCTCACTGCAGCTATAGAGACTGACCTTCCCGCAGCCTGGCACCTCGACACCATCCACCGGCCTGGGGATCTCGATAGAGCGCACAGTGCCGTACTTGCAGCACTCCTCACGGATGTCCTCCAGGATCTCCTCGTAGTCCTCATCGTCCAGCAGCTCCTCCGGCATGACCATGTTCAGCAGACACAACACCTCCGTCGGCAGGCCTGAGTTCTGCATCCTCTGCAGTCCTGGGGCCTGGAGCGTGACGGGCGTCTCGACAACAGCGGTCTGCATGGAAACAAAGCATGAAAGAGTGGACCTCTGACTCAATCAATAGCTTGAAGCTGGCCATGTAAGTAATCAGCAATGCATTCTTCATGAATGTCTTGATTTTTGCCATAACTGCTTGGCTGTTAGTCACAAGAACTGTGTTGAAGTCTCGAGGACTGGCACTTACAAGATTGGCATTCTTGGCACCCACACTTGCCCGCTGGATGATGAGCTTTTTATCGCCGAGCTGCATGCCATGTAATCCAGCTACCGCCTGAGCAAAACAGTACAACTATCCAGGTGAATCTCACAAAAATATATACACGGCCACATTTCCCCGACTGGGGCGATATTATATTCATGAAAGTTCAGCACATTTCCTCCCAAACTTATTGGTACATGTAATGCATGTAGGTTTACTTGTAGGAGTTGTTTTATTCTTAATGTTGTAATGTGTTGAATTAATTACATTCATTAAAAAAATGCTATAATTATTTTTTTTTTAAATCAGCATACACTCATCTATGTGTTTCTTTAATACTTGAACCTAAATTGACTTACTTGATCAGTAACGCTGATATCCACATATTCACAGAAAGCATAGCCTTTGGACAGTGATGTGGCACTGTCTTTCACAAGGTTGAAGGCTTTGAGAGGACCGAATGATGTCAGGAGCTCTTTAACCTGCACAACAGTGGAAAATGCACAGGCATGTTAACACCGCAGCAGCTGCAGCTCAAACCCTACATATCCACTAAATCCAGGACGGGGCTGTACTAGACGACAGGTCCAATAGAGCACAACAACCGCTTCTCTGAGGAATACAGACTATAAACAATACAAATGGAATAATCACACTGAATTATGGCTTTCAAATTTTAAAAATGTTTAACAGCCGAATGCACAGTGAAGAGCTACAGCACACTACTCACAGCAAAAGAACTAAAATCACAGCAAAAGAACTGCCTGCTCTCATGAGGCATAACGAATGAGGGAATCAGTCTCCCAATGTTCATTAAATATTTGTAAATAGCTGAATTATTTTGCAATGAACTTAAAAGAATAGTTCACCCCAAAATGAAAATTGACTAATTTGCTCACCCTTAAAGGGTAAGTTCACCCAAAAATGAAAATTAGGCTGTGTTTTACTCACCACCCGAGGCATCCTAGGTGTATATGACTTTCTTCTTTCAGAGGAATCCAGTCGGAGTTATATTAAAAATTGTCCTGGCTCTTCCAAGCTCTATCATTGCAGTTGAACAGTCCACAAGTCGTCAAATAAAGTGCGCACATCCATAATAAACATGCCTCACATGACTCCGGGGGGTGAATAAAGGCCTCCTGTATGCGTTTTTGTAAGAAAAATATCCATACTTCAAACGTAATAAACACTTTTCTCTCACTTCCGTTATCTGTCATACGCGGAAGCCGTTCCGGCGGATGACGTAAGACGTCGACGTTGCGGGATTAGTAACGAATGCAGAGAGAGAACAAAACAAAACGCCGGTCACGAATTAGAAGCACAAAACAAGGATTTGTAAAGAAAAATGTCGGAGGATTTCGATTTAAGCCAAGAGGAGACTGGTTTTCCTTTGCTAAAGTAAGGAAACTTTGCTTCCTTTGCTCCTATAAACAAACTCGTGAGACTAGCATACCTCAGAGGTGCGTGCGCTGCGCATACGTCTTGCGTCCTCCGCCGGAACGGCGTATGACAGATACCGGAAGTGAGAGAAAAGTGTTTATTACGTTTGAAATATGGATATTTTTCTTACAAAAACGCATGGATTCGCTACAGGAGGCCTTTATTCACCCCCCGGAGCCGTGTGAGGTACGTTTATTATGAATGCGCGCGCTTTATTTGACGACTTGTGGACTGTTCAACTGCAACACCCGCTGACTGCAATGATAGAGCTTGGAAGAGCCAGGACAATTTTTAATATAACTCCGACTGGATTCGTCTGAAAGAAGAAAGTCATATACACCTAGGATGCCTCCATTTATTCAATTAAAGTAGAGCTATGTTTCTAAAGGGGCGTCACACTACACTTTTTATTCCACTGACTTCCATTCACACGAATGTGAATATGAGACACTGGAAACAGACCTTCATGCAGAGAAGGTTTTGTGTTTTGCTGCAAACCAAAGTTTTTACAAACTTGCATCACGTGAAGACGTGTGACCAAAAGAATATGTCAGTGCAACCTCTTAGCTGAAAAGTAAAGAATGCAAACTTTAAAGCTGCAGGTTTTCAGTGTTACGGCAGTGGAGTAGATTGTATATTTTTACATATTGGATTTTTTTTCATGTTGTTGAATTTATGTGTTAAAAAAAACCTAAAAAAACAGACTCCACAGAGCATGGTCATATTTCATCCATTGCAGTGAAACATTTGGCATGCTCAAAGTCTAGTGTGACCACCCCTCAAAACAACCACATACTAAAATAATGTAAGAAAGGTGCATAAAGAAAGGTCCTTTCTTTGCATGCAAAGGTAAAACCTTTTTTCAAAATCATTTACAAATAAAGTTTCAGGAAGTCATTTTTTCCAAACTTCAAATCATTCAGGCGATATGAGCCCTACAGTAGACATGAAAGCGGTCCAACATCACTGTGTTACTTCCCCCTTTGTTATATTCTTACTGCAGATCTGAATTTGCGTCAACCTTTCCAAACATTTCCCATTCACACTCCTCCAAAAGCCCATCCCGGTTACCCAGAGCCCCTTTAGTGATGCTCGCGCTCCGAAAGAGTGAAGGAAGAGAGAGGACAGCGAGGGGAGGGTCCCTGCTGACAGGAGGAGTATCCGTGTGAGGAACGCATTGTCTTACTTGCCTTGTGTTACATGTTGGCATGGCAGCAGTAGATCAGAACTACTGAACAAATTATGAGCGCAGACTTAACGATCTTACGGGCCTCTAGCTGGGGGACAAAGTGGGGGAACAAAAAATGAAAGAGCTGTGAGTTTCAAAGCAGTAACAGTGACTGCAAGAAAGAAAATATATGAGAATATGAAAGAAATGAATACCAGGGTGCATTCAGCTCCAATTGATTAAGTTAGTTAGTTAGCTACATTCCAATTAGATCAATGAGGTGCACCATTACCCAAACCCCCTCGGTACTGTCTGAAATAGAAACAAGAAACTTTTGTATCTTTACTCCATCTACACCTGTAACTTGTTTTTTTTGTTTTTTTATATCTTCATCTATTGCTGTAATTATGCACAGTGTTGGGGGTAACGGATTACAAGTTAACCCCCTCGGTACTGTCTGAAATAGAAACAAGAAACTTTTGTATCTTTACTCCATCTACACCTGTAACTTGTTTTTTTTGTTTTTTTATATCTTCATCTATTGCTGTAATTATGCACAGTGTTGGGGGTAACGGATTACAAGTTACAGTGGGTACGGAAAGTATTCAGACCCCCTTAAATTTTTCACTCTTTGTTATATTGCAGCCATTTGCTAAAATCATTCAAATTAATTTTTTTCCTCATTAATGTACACACAGCACCCCATATTGACAGAAAAACACAGAATTGTTGACATTTTTGCAGATTTATTAAAAAAGAAAAACTGAAATATCACATGGTCCTAAGTATTCAGACCCTTTGCTCAGTATTTAGTAGAAGCACCCTTTTGATCTAATACAGCCATGAGTCTTTTTGGGAAAGATGCAACAAGTTTTTCACACCTGGACTTGGGGATCCTCTGCCTTTCCTCCTTGCAGATCCTCTCCAGTTCTGTCAGGTTAGATGGTAAACGTTGGTGGACACCCATTTTTAGGTCTCTCCAGAGATGCTCAATTGGGTTTAAGTCAGGGCTCCGGCTGGGCCATTCAAGAACAGTCACAGAGTTGTTGTGAAGCCACTCCTTCATTATTTTAGCTGTGTGCTTAGGGTCATTGTCTTGATGGAAGGTAAACCTTCGGCCCTGTCTGAGGTCCTGAGCACTCTGGAGAAGGTTTTCGTCCAAGATATCCCTGTACTTGGCCGCATTCATCTTTCCCTCGATTGCAACCAGTCGTCCTGTCCCTGCAGCTGAAAAACACCCCCACAGCATGATGCTGCCACCACCATGCTTCACTGTTGGGACAGGTGATGAGCAGTGCCTGGTTTTCTCCACACATACCGCTTAGAATTAAGGCCAAAAAGTTATATCTTGGTCTCACCAGACCAGAGAATCTTATTTCTCACCATCTCACAACTCCATGCGGGCTTTCATGTGTCTTGCACGGAGGAGAGGCTTCCGTCGGGCCACTCTGCCATAAAGCCCCGACTGGTGGAGGGCTGCAATGATGGTTGACTTTCTACAACTTTCTCCCATCTCCCGACTGCATCTCTGGAGCTCAGCCACAGTGATCTTTGGGTTCTTCTTTACCTCTCTCACCAAGGCTCTTCTCCCCCGATAGCTCAGTTTGGCCAGACGGCCAGCTCTAGGAAGGGTTCTGATCGTCCCAAACGTCTTCCATTTAAGGAATGGAGGCCACTGTGCTCTTGGGAACCTTAAGTGCAGCAGAAATTTTTTTGTAACCTTGGCCAGATCTGTGCCTTGCCACAATTCTGTCTCTGAGCTCTTCAGGCAGTTCCTTTGACCTCATAATTCTCATTTGCTCTGACATGCACTGTGAGCTGTAAGGTCTTATATAGACAGGTGTGTGGCTTTCCAAGTCCAATCAGTATAATCAAACACAGCTAGACTCAAATGAAGGTGTAGAACCATCTCAAGGATGATCAGAAGAAATAGACAGCACCTGAGTTAAATATATGAGTGTCACAGCAAAGGGTCTGAATACTTAGGACCATGTGATATTTCAGTTTTTCTTTTTTAATAAATCTGCAAAAATGTCAACAATTCTGTGTTTTTCTGTCAATATGGGGTGCTGTGTGTACATTAATGAGGAAAAAAAATTAACTTAAATGATTTTAGCAAATGGCTGCAATATAATGGATGAAAACCTTCTCCAGAGTGCTCAGGACCTCAGACTGGGCCGAAGGTTTACCTTCCAACAAGACAATGACCCTAAGCACACAGCTAAAATAACGAAGGAGTGGCTTCACAACAATTCTGTGACTGTTCTTGAATGGCCCAGCCAGAGCCCTAACTTAAACCCAATTGTGCATTTCTGGAGAGACCTAAAAATGGCTGTCCATCAACGTTTACCATCCAACCTGACAGAACTGGAGAGGCTCTGCAAGGAGGAATGGCAGAGGATCCCCAAGTCCAGGTGTGAAAAACTTGTTGCATCTTTCCCAAAAAGACTCATGGCTGTATTAGATCAAAAGGGTGCTTCTACTAAATACTGAGCAAAGGGTCTGAATACTTAGGACCATGTGATATTTCAGTTTTTCTTTTTTAATAAATCTGCAAAAATGTCAACAATTCTGTGTTTTTCTGTCAATATGGGGTGCTGTGTGTACATTAATGAGGAAAAAAAATTAACTTAAACGATTTTAGCAAATGGCTGCAATATAACAAAGAGTGAAAAATTTAAGGGGGTCTGAATACTTTCCGTACCCACTGTATGTAATCAGATTACTTTTTCCAAGTAACTAGTAAGTAATGCATTTCTTTTGAATTTACAAGAAAACATCGGAGTTACTTTTTCAAATAAGTAACGCAAGTTACTTTTTGTTTTCCCATTTATTGACTGACGCCTCTCCTGCAGAGGCACTTCCTTCAGCCTGAGGCTTATTAACTTCACTTCTGGTGTGAAAGCGCCTTTACAGTTCAGTTGGGTTTTTAATTATGAAAAATAAATGAGAAAATTCAGCTCAAGTGACAAAAAAGTAACGTAATGCATTACTTTCCATAAAAAGTAACTAAGTAACACAATAGAGTAACGCATTATTGTAATGCATTACTTTTTAAAAGTAACTTTCCCCAACACTGATTCCGCATCCTATCAAGCGTCTAATCAGCTTTGTTCACACTGCAGCTCAATGTGGCCCAAATCACTCTCATGTGGCACAGATCTGTTTTTTTGAATGACAGTGTAAAGACCATAACTGACATATTCAGTTCCAAATTTTCCCATCAGTGTGAACAGTCAAGTCGTCATTCATGCAATTAATCTAACTCAAAATTGTAAATTAATATAACACCCGGACCAGGGCTGTCAAAATGACTGAAAAACTAAATTCAAATTTTTTTCGCATTTAAAATGCATAATTTCAGTTAGGGGAAAAAAAGAAAAGAAAAGCTTTTGGCTTCTCTCCTGAGGCCACAAGAGGGCGCATCGAGCAAAATATTATGCACGTTTCTTCAAAGTGTAATAAAATAACACGACTATCTTTGAAAAAAAGTGCATAATGTTTAAAATAATGTTTATAAAGCATATATAATTAATAAAGTTGCTTAAACAATTAGAAAAAAAAACAGCACCATGCATGTATGTATAGTTTAATACAAAGGACCGAAAACCAATCACAACGAGTATGCTATTTTCTTCATTTAAAAACATGAGATACAGTGGGATGGAGGGAAACCGCCATAAAGTCTTGAGACATGTTTTTTAAAAGTTGAACTTACATTAATTTTACATGGCTTTCTAAACATGCCGCTCTCTTGTGCGAGACGCGAGTGCAATGCTAATAGATGTCCCTCTAGAAAATGTGATAAATATGCGTTTTGTGTGAACGGCTTGGTTTCGGTTTCACCGTAAACAACATATTCTCCACACTGATGCTCCCATATCTGTCTGTTTTTCTTTTGGCATTTGCACTGACAGGCATTAGAATGTATGATAAAATGTTTGGCACATTGGCTGGGGAATTTCGTTTTATGCTGCACGGGTCAGAAGTTTGGCTCAAATAATCAAACACATCAATGAATTTCACACACAGGAACTTAGGCTGAATTTTTACAACATATTGACATGAAACCTATGTATGACTGTAACAAAGCACAGAAGCTGTGTCCCAATTCAAAGGCTGCATCCATTGAAGGCCGCAAAGGTTGGACCGAGGGACGGTCTAGCCTACAGAGGAGGACTGTTCTTGTCATCTAGCAACTGTGACAGCTGCCGTTGATGAGCGGCAGTATCATTTCCACTGGACTGTTTTGAAAGTTAAAATAAAACAGGGTTCAAAGCCTGTTTAAATATGTTCACCATGGTCTATTTATGTAGATAATAAAGAGTATAAACTATATAAAATTGCATCTTGTTAAGATATACAGCGGTTCAAATGTTGGCTGATAGATATATATATATATATATATATACATACACACACACATTTATATTTGTATCATTAGATACATTAGATTATTCGAGTATGTAGAACTCAGTACTTGCATTTAAAAGTGCAATCTGGAAATTTCTCTAAAAAAAATCCTGTCGTCACTGTTGCACAATGAATTCTGGGATAGGGTAGGCCGCGAAGAGTCCATCTGTTGTAGCCTTCATTGCCTGGTGAGTCATTTATGAGCTAATTTTCATTTTTGGGTGAACTAACCCTTTAAAAAAAAGTCAGAGCACTTTTGAAAGTTCTATAAGGTTTAATACTCAAGTGATCTAAAACAGACATATAAAAAGCAGAATGTGACAAGAGTCTTGACCTGGGACATGAAAAGCAGGCTGCTCAGAGATGCCGGGCAGAGGGCGGTAGTCATGTGGACGTCTGATCTTCAGCGACTGTCCTTGAAAGATAATGCCGTCAAATGCCATGGCCTGAGTGGTTTCATCCACTGATCGAAACTGGGGAAGGCAGACAGACAGTCAGCTTCAGTCAGGAGTAGCTCTGAGTATCCCAGCCTCATTAAATGGAAATGTTTTCCTGTGCATCACCAAAACGTCTCTCAGTGGCGGCTTTGAACCTCTTTTCAGAAGATTTCATAAAGCTTTAGTTGTCTTCCAATGCTATCAAGTGTTAGCAAGAACAACGATTTGGAAAGATATTTTCATGCCAGTAGGCCTATTGATTACATGAGTTATTTGCTATGCAAAAGGGATTGCAAACAAAACTTAAGTAAAAAAATGGATTCCTATGGACCAATTTACACTGGAAATTCATGAGACTTCGCTAATATTAAAGTCTACCTTTATTATTGTCATTACACAGTAATATATTCCTTTATTCTTTGTCATTTGCTGAGTCGCAGGCTGTTATGCATAGAAACAGGAGCAGTCTGTTTTTGTCAGATGAGTTTTAGGTTGCATTAAGTGAGTAAAATCGGTCTCTCACCTCTAAGAAAGCAAAGTTCTTGTCCTGGTTGATCTGCACCGCGAGCACAGGACTGCTTGGAGCTTGAGACAGCCCTGCAAGTCTCATCTGGGTATTGAAGAATTCAGCCATGGAC
>NW_015505620.1:631240-654222 GCF_001515645.1 Sinocyclocheilus grahami
GCTAATTTTCATTTTTGGGTGAACTAACCCTTTAAAAAAAAGTCAGAGCACTTTTGAAAGTTCTATAAGGTTTAATACTAAAGTGATCTAAAACAGACATATAAAAAGCAGAATGTGACAAGAGTCTTGACCTGGGACATGAAAAGCAGGCTGCTCAGAGATGCCGGGCAGAGGGCGGTAGTCATGTGGACGTCTGATCTTCAGCGACTGTCCTTGAAAGATAATGCCGTCAAATGCCATGGCCTGAGTGGTTTCATCCACTGATCGAAACTGGGGAAGGCAGACAGACAGTCAGCTTCAGTCAGGAGTAGCTCTGAGTATCCCAGCCTCATTAAATGGAAATGTTTTCCTGTGCATCACCAAAACGTCTCTCAGTGGCGGCTTTGAACCTCTTTTCAGAAGATTTCATAAAGCTTTAGTTGTCTTCCAATGCTATCAAGTGTTAGCAAGAACAACGATTTGGAAAGATATTTTCATGCCAGTAGGCCTATTGATTACATGAGTTATTTGCTATGCAAAAGGGATTGCAAACAAAACTTAAGTAAAAAAATGGATTCCTATGGACCAATTTACACTGGAAATTCATGAGACTTCGCTAATATTAAAGTCTACCTTTATTATTGTCATTACACAGTAATATATTCCTTTATTCTTTGTCATTTGCTGAGTCGCAGGCTGTTATGCATAGAAACAGGAGCAGTCTGTTTTTGTCAGATGAGTTTTAGGTTGCATTAAGTGAGTAAAATCGGTCTCTCACCTCTAAGAAAGCAAAGTTCTTGTCCTGGTTGATCTGCACCGCGAGCACAGGACTGCTTGGAGCTTGAGACAGCCCTGCAAGTCTCATCTGGGTATTGAAGAATTCAGCCATGGACTCCTAAGACACAAAGACAAAGACAGTGCATTCCCAGAGAAATGTTTTTCATTATCATAGTAGTATATGGAGAAACATTTGACACAACTCTTTGCATCAAGACCAATAGTACTTCTGTAGTACATAAAGGCAAACAAAGTATGTTAGTTATTACAACTCATATCTGGAAAAGAAAAAAAAATTGGTGTTTTCATCGCTACCTTTCAGATGTTTTGAGGAACACTACTCTGGGACACTTACCTCAGTGACGCCGAATGGGATGTTACCAACATACAGACGCCGCGCTTGCCTGGTCATCTGACTGCCAATGATGGGCACCTGTGTGGGAGCGACTGCCAAACCAGCATTAGTGGATGTAGCCAGTAGAGCAATGCTGGGGATCTGCCCAGCAGCTACAGCCCAAACACAACAAATGAATGAATAGTTCACCAAAATTATTTGGATGGATGGATGAACTATTTCATTATTTACACAAATATTTAGGCCAAAATTTGATGTATTTATTTTGAATTGCATATAAAATTTCCATCCATTTTAATTATACAGCTTTAACATAAACTAAAAAACTTAATGTGATGCATATCTGTCAGTCACACGTAAATAAACAAGAAAGACTTCTGTAATAGTACTAATAAATTGAATGCGTTTTAAACACACAATAACCAGGTTTATATATTAATCATCAATGTTTCAATCTCATACATTTTATTTAACTGAATATTGCTTGCTCCACAGCTAGCCATATTTAACAATGTTCATACTTTTAAAGGTCCCATATTGTCAAAACTGAAATTTCCTGGCTTTTTTATTATAACTGAGGTCTAGGTGTTATGTAACTACCATATAAGTTTCAAAACAGTCAATCCACATTCAAATGCACACAGCCTGCATAAAGTAGCTGTGATTTTTCACGAACCGTTGTGATTTCCGTAAAAAGGTGACGTCAGAACTACTCAGTCACTGCCTTCAGTCACCACCCCGAGCACCGCCCACTGTCCCACTCTCCTTTTGCCAAACCCCCAGACAACATCGCGTCCATCCATGCCATTGCTGAGCAACAACAACACGGAAACATGTCGAGAAAATGCTGTTCAGTCTGATGTCAGGAAACTACATCATTGCACAGTAGGGCTGTGACGTTCGCCAACACTCTATAAAAAGCATAATACAAAGTTTTGTATACTAAGTGTAATAATAGTAACAGTTGCAAATTAGTCTATGCTAATTCACAAATTACCTCAAACGGCGTTTTATTCTTTAGATTGGCAGATTTAAGCGCAGGAAAATACAGTACAGAATACAGAAACCAAATACTACATCGCCAATCTGGAATCATTTCCATTCAAGTCACCCATCCGCATTTGTACAAGTGTCTTCCAAGTTCACGTGATCGCAAACGCTTGGCTGGTCAGGTTTGTATTTACTGCATTCGGTGATTGAAAAAAAAAAAAACACGAATTACCATTCTGAAACATCCTATTGTAAGCACGTTTGAGGAGGTGGTTGGTTGTCTCCTGCAGAATACAGAAACCAAATACTACATCGCCAATCTGGAATCATTTCCATTCAAGTCACCCATCCGCATTTGTACAAGTGTCTTCCAAGTTCACGTGATCGCAAACGCTTGGCTGGTCAGGTCTGTATTTACTGCATTCGGTGATTGAAAAAAAAAAAAAAACACGAATTACCATTCTGAAACATCCTATTGTAAGCACGTTTGAGGAGGTGGTTGGTTGTCTCCTGTCGTCGCCGATTCGGGGTCTGAGTTCGGCTCAAACATGTAAGGCCGGACAACATTTCCCTCAGCAGTGACCACCATTACCGGTGTTTCTATTGAACTTACTTGTGAGTATCACCAATCCACAGCAGGCTACAGCATACATGTCCCTGGTTTGCCTGTTGTATTTACTGCATTTGGTGATTGAAAAAAAAAAAAACACGAATTACCATTCTGAAACATCCTATTGTAAGCACGTTTGAGGAGGGGGTTGGTTGTCTCCTGTCGTCGCCGATTCGGGGTCTGAGTTCGGCTCAAACATGTAAGGCCGGACAACATTTCCCTCAGCAGTGACCATCATTACGAGTATCACTAATCCACAGCAGGCTACAGCATACATGTCCCTGGTTTGCCTGGCCGTGCGTCACTCAGAAAACAACAGGCCAATCAGAAGAGAGGCTCATGAATATTAATTAGACAGGCCAAAATCGAACTGTTCTTTGCAGAGCTCCTGAGAGAGGAGCTGTAAAAATATATTGAGATGGTTTTTGATACTTATACCGCACATATATATTCTTACTCCAGAAAGGTGTCAAATATGTGACCTTTAAAGGAATGAATGTAATTGTTTTGACCCGTTTTAACTGTGCAATTTTACCAAGAAATTCTATTTCAAATTCTCTAGCAGAGCAGTTCAGTTAGTCTTAAAATAATACTTGAAAACAAACTAAAGCATTAGACTGAGATCTATTAAATACTTATAAGAAACGTGAATTATTTTATAGCCATTTAAACAACCCTTAAACTGTGTACACACACAAAGAAAATCTATCTGAACTGATTTTAAGTTGATATAATTGTAACTGTATCAGTTTTTTCCCACCCATTTTTCTGTTTGTGTGTGTGTGAGTGTGTGTGTGTGTGAGATCAAAAATTCACGTGTGTGTGTGCAACTTAGAAGGATGATCAAGACTGTTACTGTGATATTGAATTACTCATACTTCACCTTGCATGGCTTTGTACTGCATTGGAGTGATGTGCTCAAAGCCTGGAGGGGGAACGTCCCAATATTTGCACATCTTTTTCTTTCTTGTTCGACGTGGAGAATAGCTGAGAAAAAAATCAGAGGCTGGAGAAGATGCTACAAACTTCTTCAACAGCAGATGCTTTTATAAATTTTTCAGGCAACAAACAACAGAGACAGTAAGGGTGTAAGAATAAGTAAGTGTTGTGGTAGTTGTGATGGACGATGGCAGTCTGTTGTTGTGTGTTGTCTACGGTCACCTGTGTTTCTTATGATCTCTAGAGCTGCTCCTGTGGTCTCGGGTCTTACGCTCTCGACTGCGGCTGCGCTTTCCTCTGCTGCGACTGCTTCGGTCTTTGCTCCAGCTGTGCCGTTTCTTACTGTGGCCAGCAGAGCTACTGCGACTCCTTCTCTTGTGCCTCTCCCGCTCTCTCTCTGCATGAATAATGAAGTTAACAGCACATCATTAAATGCCAAAATATAATTCAAGATATTTTTGTTTAATTTCAATGCAGAATTATGCCATGTTTCCTGATCTTGAAATAAATTAACTAGATCTTTTCCTGTGCAAAGGTCACCAGCACAATCAAAGAGGGTTGATGGTGTTTGCTAGGATGCTGCCATGCAGTTGCTAGGGTGTTCTGGGCTGTTGTTAATGTTGTGTGCCTTTAAAGCACTGCTTTGAGCAGCTTCAAAACCTTTGCAAATCATTTGTTTCAAACCAGTGCTTTGGCGCACTATCAAACTGTCAAAGTCATGTAATTTCAGTAAAAATGCTGAAAAAAAAACACGTATTACAGTATACAGACACTTTGTATTTGTTAATTGCATTTAATATTATACTAAATTAAATAAAACATTTGCAATTTTGTAAAAGCTGTTTCATGCATGTTTTGGCCTGAGTTTTTATTGCATTTACACTTTTCTGACCAGGGCCGTCCTTGGGTTGCAACCGGTGCAGCCTCACCGGGCCCCGCGCTTGAGGGTCCCCGCGGCGAAGAGGAAATGGTTTAATTGATTCGAAGCTTGGAAAAGATTGGTTTCTCCCATCACTTGTTGTAGATAATGTGTTCAAATGGCATGGTTGAAATCGTGCTTATCTAACCATCATCAATTCGTAGCAGTAAATTAAGTGGTATCATATCAATCACAAGTACAGTATGGAGTTCCACAAGGCTCAGTACTAGGACCTTTGCTTTTTACCCTCTACATTTTACCCCTGAAAGATATCATCAGGAAACATGGTGTTAGCTTTCACTATTATGCTGATGATACTCAGCTCTATATTTCTTCATGGCCTGATGAAACATACCAATTTACAAAACTAACAGAATCCATAGTTGATATAAAAAAATTGGATGACTAGTAATTTCCTCCTGCTAAATTTTGAAATTTATTGGACCAAAATCCTCTGCATGTAATAACCTACTCGATGGCTTCTCTGTCAATTCTTCATCATCATTTAGGAACCTGTGTGGTATTTCATAGCAATCTTTCCTTTGAAAGCCATGTTTCTAGCATTTGTAAAAATCGCATTTTTCCCATCTTAAAAAATATCTCTAAAACAAAATGCTCTCAATGTCAACTGCAGAAATTTTAATTCATGCATTCATGACGTCAAGGTTAGATTATTGTAGTGCTTTATTGGGTGGTTAATAAACAAACTCCAGCTGGTTCAAAATGCAGCAGCTAGAGTTCTTATTAGAACAAGGAAGTATGACCATTCTAGCCCACTTCTGTCAACACTGCACTGGCTCCCTATTGAACAACGAATACATTTTAAAGTCTTGCTAATTACTTATAAAGCCCTGAATGGTTTAGAATACTGGTACTAGAATAATTTGGAATACTTGAGTGAGCTCATATTGCATTATTGTCCTTCACGTCTGCTGCGATTTCAAAACTCCATTTGATAATACCTAGAATATCAAAATCAACTGCGGGCGGCAGATCCTTTTCCTATTTAGCGGCCAAACTCTGGAACAATCTACCTATCGTTGTTTGGGAGGCAGACACACTCTGTCAATTTAAATCTGTCAGTACCGGTAACTTCTCCGACTCCGTTCAGCCTCTCACCTGTGCGCTGTTGTTGTCATTTGCACGTGGTGGTTGTTTTGGTCCTGTCAGTTTCAGACACGCTTGGTGGAGCAATCAGCGCGCACTCGCGGGGCGGCGCGCTCTATTAACCCGCACCTGGTACTCATTCCCACTTCCTATATATTCCTGTCTTTGTCTTTCTTTCGGCGTGGGTATGTCTTATGTCTTTATGTGCCGTATGGGCGCGCTTTTGAGTTTTCACTCTCCTCTACACTCTTTTGCACTGTTTCCAGGATCCTCAGGCGAGGAATTAGTATCGCGACTGTGGACAGTAAGGCCAGATTGGGAGTACGATTCTGGACGTCCTCCGGTATTCCTCTCAGCCCCTGTCTCGGTGAATGTGTGCGCAGGGAGCGCCACACCACTGCATTCCACCTAACTGTGTGATTTCACGCCTTTGCTGGCTTGGTGTTCGGAATAAAGCCTATTTCTGTTTGAACTGCTTTTGAGTCCTCCGTCTCTTTCCTGACAGAACATACCCACCAGTCATGGACTCAGCTGAAGATACGGAGGTTTGCCGAGCACTCGTTCAGCAAGGCATCCTCCTGGGACGTCAACAGGAGGAGATAACTGCATCTCATCAGGCCATGACTAACATGTCACAACAGATCGCCGCAATCTCCCAGCGCCTCGATCAGGTTCAGGTCAGCCCGCAGGCGGGTCGCATGGCTGCTGCGTCGGCGAAGGAAGAGTGAGCCCGGGTGAGCCCACTTCATGCCGTTCCTTCTTATCACAATGCTCCCTGACCTTTTCACTACAGCCTTCCTGCTTCCCTACTGAGAGTTCCAGGGTCGCCTTCGTGATAATGCATCTGGCTGGGAGGGCTAGAGAATGGGGAACGGCTATGTGGGACAATGGGAGCGAATGCTGCAGTTCCTACACTCGTTTTTCCCAGGAGCTACGGAAGGTCTTTGACCGGTCGGCTCTGGGTAACGAAGCGGCACGGGCACTCTCTCTGCTGCGTCAAGGAACCAGGCCAGTACCGGATTATGCCATCGAGTTCCGCACACTCGCCTCATCTTGCGGCTGGAACGACAAGGCATTGTGGGACCATTTCCTTCACGGACTGGCGGAGGGCATCAAGGATGAGATATACTCCCTGGAGCTCCCCACCACACTCGATGGGCTGGTTGAATTTGCCACTCGGGTCGATTTCCACCAGGCACTTCGAGCTCAACACCACCGTATGGAGACCAGGCACGAGAGCTCGGTTCGTTCACCTGGCGCTAGGAGCGCCACACCGCCCCTACTCGGGCTCTCAGAGGAGGAACCGATGCAGATCGGCCGCGCTCACCTCACAGCCCGGGAACGCCGCCATCGGATTGCCAACGGGTTGTGTCTCTACTGTGGGGGGGCAGGGCATGTCGTCACAGTCTGCCCTCACAGGAAGCAATCCCCCTCTGGAGAATGGTCTCGCAGGGCACTACTTTCCAGGCCATTCTTCAGTCGGGGGGGGGGGGTGAACCACCCGATTGTAGCTCTTATTGACTCTGGAGCGGAGGGGGACTTTATGGATGTCGATTTGGCCAGGAGCTGGAGGGTTCCAGTTTTTCCCCTAGCCGAAGCTATCTCGGCCAGTACTCTGTGTGGAACTCATCGTAAACCGGTTCAGCGATTTCTGGGGTTTGCCAATTTCTACAGGCGGTTCATTCGAGGGTTTAGCCAGATTGCCCTACCTCTGACTAATCTCACCTCCACGCTAAGGCGTTTCATTTGGTCTGAACCGGCTCAGGAGGCCTTTGAGAAATTAAAGGGCCGCTTTGTGTCAGCCCCTTAGCAATCCGGACCCGTCTCGCCAATTCGTAGTGGAGGTGGATGCATCGGAGGTGGGAGTGGGGGCTATTTTGTCCCAGAGATCACCCGCTGACGACAAAATACACCCTTGCGCCTTTTTCTCTCATCTGCCCTACCTCTGACTAATCTCACCTCCACGCTAAGGCGTTTCATTTGGTCTGAACCGGCTCAGGAGGCCTTTGAGAAATTAAAGGGCCGCTTTGTGTCAGCCCCTATCCTTAGGAATCCAGACCCATCTCGCAAATTCGTAGTGGAGGTGGATGCATCAGAGGTGGGAGTGGGGGCTATTTTGTCCCAGTGATCACCCGCTGATGACAAAATACACCCATGCGCCTTTTTCTCTCATCGTCTTACCCCCTCGGAACGGAACTATGATATCGGGAATAAGGAGTTACTGGCCGTTAAGTTAGCGTTGGAGGAGTGGCGTCACTGGCTGGAGGGTGCGGGGGTTCCTTTTTTGGTTTGGACCGACCATAAAAACCTTGAGTACATCCGTTCCGCCAAAAGACTAAATTCTCGACAGGCCCGCTGGGCTCTATTCTTCGGGCGTTTTAACTTTGGTTTGGACCGACCATAAGAACCTTGAGTACATCCGTTCCACCAAAAGACTAAATTCTCGACAGGCCCGCTGGGCTCTATTCTTTGGGCGTTTTAACTTTAGCATCTCCTATCGCCCAGGGAGTAAGAACGGTAAAACCGACGCACTCTCGCGGCTGTTTGAAGCCGACTCTGAGTCCACCTCTCTGGCGCCCATCGTGCCCCCCAGCCGACTGGTTGCGGCGGTCACCTGGGAGGTGGAATCCAGAGTCCGCGAGGCGCTAGACGGCGTCACCATCCCCGCCGGATGCCCAGAGGGTCTGTTGTTTGTGCCCAGGTCGGTTCGAACCAGCATCCTTCAGTGGGGCCATTCTTCTGGACTAGCTTGCCACCCGGGAGCTGCTCGCACTATTCCGCTGATTAAGCAACGGTTTTGGTGGCCGTCGGTAGCACGGGACGCTCGCGAGTTCGTATTGGCCTGTCCGGTGTGCGCGGTGAGTAAGGGCTCTATTTGTCCCCCAGTAGGGCTTCTCCGACCGCTGCCTATCTCTTCGAGGCCCTGGTCCCACATTGCCATGGACTTTGTCACAGGCCTACCCCCGTCTGATGGCAACATCGTGGTCCTCACGGTGGTAGACAGGTTCTAGAAGGCGGTTCATTTCATTCCCCTCCCCAAATTACCTTCAGCGAGAGAGACAGCGGCCATTGTCTTAGAACACGTCTTCCGCATTCATGGCCTCCCGGTGGACGTGGTCTCTGACAGGGGTCCCCAATTTGTATCCAAGTTTTGGACAGAATTCTGTCGGCAACTGGGGGCGACAGTGAGCTTATCCTCTGGTTACCATCCGCAGACTAATGGTCAGTCCGAGCGGGCCAATCAGGACTTAGAGAGAGTCCTGCGTTGCGTGGCGTCGTCAGAGCCATTGACTTGGAGTTCTAAATTAGTCATGGTCGAGTACGCACAACTCCCTTCCGGTCTCGTCTACAGGTTTATCACCCTTCCAGTGCTGTTTAGGCTACCAGCCCCCACTATTTCCCTCTCAAGAATCCGATGCCATTGTTCCATCCGCGCACGCGTTTATTCGAAGATGCCTCCGGACATGGAGGCTCGCCAGACAAGCCCTTATCCGGACTGGCGAAAGGAACAAGGTGTCGGCAGGACTGTCACCGTTCTAAGCCCCCACTTTACGTTTGTGGTCAAAAGGTCTGGTTGTCTACCCTGAACATTCCTCTTAAACTACCCGCACGTAAACTGGGACCTAAATTCATTGGACCGTACATCGTGACTAAGGTGCTTAACCCGGTGACCGTTCGACTCAAGTTACCCCCCATGCTTAAGAGAGTTCACCCCGTGTTTCATGTGTCCAGAATCAAGCCCATCATTCGCTCCCCCTTCCAACCCCAGACCTCGGCCCCTCCGCCTCCTAGACTCATCGAGGGGTCGCCCGCCTACACAGTACGACGGCTCCTCGATGTGAGGCGGAGGGGTAGGGGTCACCTATATCTGGTAGACTGGGAGGGTTATGGTCCGGAGGAGAGATGTTGGATTCCGGCTCATGACACACTGGACCACACTCTCGTAGACCAATTCCATCGGGGTCATGGTGAGTCTTCCGGAGATGCCAGGAGGCATCCCTGAGGGGGGGGATTCTGCCTCTCACCTGTGCACTGTTGTTGTCATTTGCATGTGGTGGTTGTTTTGGTCCTGTCAGTTTCAGACACGCTTGGTGGAGCAATCAGCGCGCACTCGCGGGGCGGCGCGCTCTATTAGCCCGCACCTGGTACTCATTCCCACTTCCTATATATTCCTGTCTTTGTCTTTTTTTCGGCGTGGGTATGTTTTATGTCCTTATGTGCCGTATGGGCGCGCTTTTGAATTTTCACTCTCCTCTACACTCTTTGCACTGTTTCCAGGATCCTCAGGCGAGGAATTAGTATCGCGACTGTGGACAGTAAGGCAGGATTGGGAGTACGATTCTGGACATTCTCCGGTATTCATCTCAGCCCTCTGTCTCTGTGAATGTGTGCGCAGGGAGTGCCACACCACTGCATTCCCCTAACTGTGGTGTTCCACGCCTTTGCTGGCTTGGTGTTCGGAATAAAGTCTATTTTTGTTTGAACTGCATTTGAGTCCTCCGTCCCTTTCCTGACAAAATCTAGATTAAAGACCTATCTCTTTAACCTGGCATACACATAACACATTTCTATAATTCAAATTAATTAAAGAATTCAAGATTCAAGAGTTTATTGTCATATGACCAGGAAACACTCTGTTACACTATACAATGAAATTCTTACTCTGTAAGTCCTCTAACCGCCTAAGACATGAATATAAGGACAAAAACCACAAAAGTACTCAACACAAAGAGAGTGAGGAGGGGGGGGTAGTCTGTGTCTGCTGTGATGGAGAGGCAGTGGATGGCAGTCGTTCACCAACCTAATGGCCTGAGGGCAGAAGCTGCTTCTCAGTCTTGATGGTCTGGCTTTAACACTCCTGTTGAATTCTGTCTGATGGTAGGAGTGTGAAAAGGCTGTGCTGTGGGTGACTAATGTCCTTGATGGTATTGATGGCTCTCTTGGCGATTCTGTTCTGGTAAAGGCTGTCTAGTGCCGGGAAGGCAGTTCCAGTGATGACTTGGGCCAATCTCATTACCCGCTGCAGGGCCTTACGATC
This sequence comes from Sinocyclocheilus grahami, assembly GCF_001515645.1. NCBI lineage: Eukaryota > Metazoa > Chordata > Actinopteri > Cypriniformes > Cyprinidae > Sinocyclocheilus > Sinocyclocheilus grahami. The sequence continues at coordinate 641,955 of NW_015505620.1, forward strand.
CTGTACTGTGCAGCAGCCAAACCAGACTGTGATGGACCTGGTGAGGATGCTCTTGATCGCAAACCTGTAGACGTTGCTGATGATTTGTCTTGACATGCCAAATTTCCTCAGCAGCCTCTTAAAAAAAGTGCAGACGTTGATGTAATTTCTTGACCAGTTCTTTAATACTGGGAGACCAGGTAAGATGTGAACACCCAGGAATCTGAAACTGCTCAATCTCTCCATCGCTATCCCACCAATGCACAGTGCTGAGTGCTTCTCCTTCCTCATCCTTATATCAACAATCATCGCCTTAGTTTTGTTGACATTTAGGGAGAGATTGTAATCCTGACACCACATCACTAAGTCGGCCACTTCTCTACCATATGCTGACTTGCCACCTCCCATTATCAGTCCAGTGACTGTCGTATCACCAGCGAATTTGATGATGTTAGTGTTGTTCTGGGAAGCAACACAGTCATGGGTGAAGAGTGTGTAGAGCATGGGACTCAGCACACAGCCCTGCAGAGTCCCTGTGCTTATGATTATGGTTTTGGATGTGTGATTCCCAATTCTAACTGTCTGTGGTCTGCCTGTTAGAAAGTCCTGAAACCAGCTGCAGAGGGTGGGTGGCACACCAAGGACATAAAGCTTATTGGTGACATGGCCTTAGATGGAACCAGTGGGTTGAATGCTGAGCTATAATCTATAAACAGCATTTGAACATAGCTGTCCTTGTTTTCCAGGTGTGTGAGGACAGTACGTATTGTGGTGTTGATAGCATCATCTGTTGACCTATTTGGTCTATATGCAAACTGAAGAAGATCCAAGGTGTCTGGAATGAACTCATGATGATTCTCTCAAAGCACTTCATCACTATTGGTGTCAGTGCAACAGGCCGGAAGTCATTGAGGCAGGCTGCTTTGCTGTTTTTAGGCAGTGGAAGGTAGATGGTGGTAAAAGATTGTTAGGCTGCAATAATTAGGTCAACCGGAACTGGGAACACTTCCCATAACACCCAATGTACTTGTTACATGTACTTGTTGCCTTGCTCAAGGGTCTCACCTCAGTCGTGGTATTGAAGGTGGAAGAGAGCGCTGTACATTCACTCCACCCACCGACAATTCCTGTAAAAACCATTAGGCCACGACTGCCCCACTAGATCAGATGGTCACTGCAGTCATCCAGATCCAGACCAGATGGTGGATCAGCACCTATAGACGACCTCTACAGCCCTGAATCTGTCTTTTAAACTGTTTTAGACCGCTGCTCGAGTTGAACGCGACACGTCCGGAGTGTGTGTGATACCGGTGAGTTCTCCTAGATTCAGCGCTGAGCTTTTATTTTGATTAGATAATCATCAAGTGTTCAAGAATAGAAGCAGTTCAAGTCTGAGAGTATACATACAATATCCATATGTATTAACCCTCTACATTGCAAGTAAATCACTCGCATATGCGACTAAATCTTCACTCTGGCGACTAAATTATGTCTAATATTAGCCAATGGCTAATAACTTCTCAGATTTTACTCGCCAGTGTGAGTTGGAGGCTAAGTATAAGTTTAGCTCAGATATATTTTGTACATTCATACATGGTTATCAAGTTTTAATTCTAATTACAAAAGTTCTATCATTAAATAATATTTATTATCATATTATAATGCTTGACTGACTGATGTTAAGAGTGTACTTTCAGATATTTATAAAACTGTGCCATTTTACAAACAAATATATATATATATTTATCAGTCTGGCGAATAAACAAAAAAATTTACTAGACAATGGCGATTTAATTGCCAAGGTGTTCGTAGAGGGCTGTGTATATAATTTTAATGCTATAGCCTTTGTGTATATATTTAAAGATGTGCATCTTTAAGCATGATAGTGGAAATTAAATGGTAACACTTTAAAATAAGAGTCCATTTGTAGCATTAAGATTAATGAAAGCTGTGTAAGTATTGTTCCTTGTTAGAGTGTGTTAATTTCAACATTTCCTATTATTACTATTGCTATTATTTTTACTACTACTACTAGTATGGTTCAGTACTGGTTTTGTTAATAAAGCACTATTTTAGTTTTTGTTCAGTATCAATTTTAAAACAATTGGTTAATTAATCGGTATCGGCCAGTGTGGTTCAACCTAGCTATCGGTATCGGCAAAATCCACTATCGGTCGACCTCTACTCCTAACTACTATTTACTATTAAACTATTGCTAAAGAAAATACAGTGTAAACACAATTTATCATTATTTGCACTTATATGTCGCTTTTTCCAGTTAACTGCAAAAAATAAAATAATATTGTTCAGTTAAAGACAGCTCAGTGTTGATTCAAAATGTAAAGTTCATTCATTATTATGTAATGAATTCAATTGGGCAATATAGAACTGTTTACTAGTATGAAACCCTATTAACAAACAAGCCTTTGTAAAAGAATGGTCAGCACATTTATTTGTACGGCAACAGCCTCCACAGCTGTGCTGAATTAAAGTTCAGTGTTTGTCATGTGTAGCCTACTACCCTGAAACATCATGTTGCTTATTGTATACTGTTTCACACGCTATTCTTAAAAAAAATAGAAGGCAGTATGCACTGTGTACTGGGCAGTAAGCTAGTGTGCCATTTTGAACACAGCTGTGGGAGTGTGAAATATCAGCAGATGATGTTGATAATTAATGTGATTCTGTACACCTGTGGTTCCTCTGCTTGGACACCTTTGTGTGAATCTGAGGAGAACTGACCTCATAATTCCACTAAAAATCCAGTGATTATTAGTCATTGAGCAAAAATGATCTTGAAGAGTGAAGAAAATATATCCTATAACATTTGACACAGATGACACTTGCTTTGATATTTTGTCAACTATGCAATTAAATTAATATTCATATTCACTTTTTTATTTATTCACTGAAGTCTTTTAAGATGGGGTAAGCGATTTCTGGTAGCCAATGTTGATATTTGAAATCACCAAAACAAACACGCCCCTACCCCAAAAGTGTCTCGCCCCTATTTTGATAGCTTCGCCCCACACATACATACGCAACCCAGGCAACGATTAGTTCTGTGAAACAAAGCAAAACCAATGTTACACCGTGTTAGGGGTGATCTGTGTGGTCGCTCTTCCGAAGCGCTTGAACCCGCGTCTCAAAACACGCGCAAATATTAAGCTCTTTGTGAAGTATTGTGTTTGAATGGACAAATTCACACAAAAATTATGTCAAAATGCCAGTCTTGGTGAGTATCCTAGCAGACATAGTCGGCTGAACGTACAGTATCAGTGCGTTCTCTTAAAGTGACAGCACTTTCTTAATGTTAATCAAACAGCAACAACACGGAAATCTCTCACCGCTCTTGATTGAATAACTTTTGTAACTTTAATTTATAGTCAAATATGCAATGTTATTTTACATTTGATTTATTCAATTTCTGTACCTAAAAACTATGTTAGACCTACCTAAAAAAACGGAAAAGCACTGTTTATTTTATTTGTATCTTTTTTCACTGTTTATTTATTTGTGCTGTTGCTTGTAGTTAGATTATTTGTTCTTATTTTCTTTATTTGTATTTGACAATATAGTTTTTCCCCTAAACATAGCACATACCGAACCGTACCGAAACCGTGAATCTAAAACTGTGATACAAACCGAACCGTGAGTAAGTTGAGCCGTTGCACCCCTAGTGTCAACACCGGACGCGAATGGCACGGTGCGACAAAATACTATGGAACTCATTATAATCAGTGATACTGTCTACACCATACAACACCGGACGCGAATGGCACAGTGCGACAAAATACTATGGAACTCATTATAATCAGTGATACTGTCTACACCATATAGATATATATACAGTACATATCTATGGTCTATACTGGATGCGGCACGACTCCACAAATCCCCGACAGAAAACTGCCGCTGCGTTCTATTCGTGACGTATTGACACAAATTTCAAATGATTTTCAGCGGTCGCTTTGTCGCGTCCAGTGTACTAGACAGACTATAGCTGTTGCGGCGCAGACACGGTGTTACTCACCTATCAAGAAGAAACAAAGCAACCTCGGCGTCCGATCGCAGGCCTTCCGCTCCTTGAGTTCTCTCCAGCGCTGGAAATATAGATATATATACAGTACATATCTATGGTCTACACTGGATGCGGCACGACTCCACAAATCCCTGACAGAAAACTGCCGCTGCGTTCTATTCGTGACGTATTGACACAAATTTCAAATGATTTCCAACGGTCGCTTTGTCGCGTCCAGTGTACTAGACAGACTTTAGCTGTTGCGGCGCAGACACAGTGTTACTCACCTATCGAGAAGAAACAAAGCAACCTCGGCGTCCGATCGCAGGCCTTCCGCTCCTTGAGTTCTCTCCAGCGCTGGAAAGCTGATCCCATATTTACACGGGACCTACTTCTTGCCTTAAGCCTACTTTTGTTCCGCAGACGTTTTCCTCTTTTGTTTTGTATCCGCCATCTCTATCTTTCTGTCGCTCCGCTAATGTCCGTCCCGTGCACTGAACTCTCTCTCCTCCACATCATGAGTAGACACGCCCCTTTCTGCTGATTGGCTACAAGTTTGTTTTGCCAAATCAGTTTTCTAACGCGTTTTCGAAAAATCGCTTACCCCACCTTTAAATGTGTGTGAAATATTGTAAACTAGGGCTAGGCAAATAAATACATTCTTTAGTCTTAAATGAGTATGTTCTAATGAAACATTTACATTTTGATGGCAACACTGCAAACAGCTCAAATATTACATATAAAAATAAAAAGGCTGTATTTGTGTGATGGTGTTTATAAAACGCCTGTATTAAGACAGTTTGCATCATATATTCATTATTCATCAAAGTCGTTGTTTTATGTGCATGAGGGACATGCTGTTTTATGAACTGACCAGTAACAGCACAGCCAACCCAGCACACGTACAGCACATGAACACTTTACTGTACGTTACCTTGTCGATTCTCGTTCAGCTGTTTCTCGAACTCCTCGAAATCTGACATGCTCAGCTCATATGAGCAATACTAGCTAATAAACACTGTTGACCAACACTATAGAGCTCCCGCTTTCTCATCTGATAACGGTGACGCGGTGGCACCATGTGAAGAAAACGAGTTTGTTTAGAAACTCAATCCCTTTTGATACAAGACTGAGAGAAGCTTCTCTCTGCAGCAGGTCTGGCGTGTGGGCGGGTCTAATCGCTGTGGGCGTGTAGTGCGGTCCTTCTAATTGGCCGAGACTGCTGTCAGTTACAGAGACAAGCGGGTACGCGTCTTGCGATTGGTCTACAATTTTGTTACTTCGAAGCAGGAAGAAACAAATAATTACAGCTGTTTAACTACACAAACTGAGGTTTCAAAATTACATAGAGAGTATAACTCATATCTGGTCATGCTATTAATGTTCCCATTGCAAATAATCGCATAAACTGTTTTCTAGAGGTTTAGACCTCAGTTAAACATAAATGAGCTAATTACTATAAAATGTTACATAACACCTTCTATTTGTAATAGTAAAGCTAAATCTGAGGATAAATATTTAGGCATATATAGCCCAAAATAAACTTCTACAATAATCACCAATACTCCATCTGGAACAAGCAAAACATTTTGTATTTAAAAGACAGTAAACATTTTTCTATATTAAACATTGGTTAGTGAAAAAAAGGTGCTTCAAATATTTACGATATCACAGTATTCTTTATTTCTGGCTAAGTTTAATTTTCCAGTTGCTTGTATACAGATACAAGAGGCTGCAAAATTACCAACCCCCTCAAATGCTTCTATAAAACTCAGGCTGGAATATTTTGTTCCATCTTCAATCATATAACATTAGAATTATTAGAAAAAAAACTAGCTTGTTACAATTGCATGTTTTATCAGTAACTAATCATGTAAAGGGAATCATAGGTGCTTCAAATATTTACGATATCACAGTATTCTTTATTTCTGGCTAAGTTTAATTTTCCAGTTGCTTGTATACAGATACAAGAGGCTGCAAAATTACCAACCCCCTCAAATGCTTCTATAAAACTCAGGTTGGAATATTTTGTTCCATCTTCAATCATATAACATTAGAATTATTAGAAAAAAAACTAGCTTGTTACAATTGCATGTTTTATCAGTAACTAATCATGTAAAGGGAATCATTGCATTAAGAGGAAAAACATATTTTAGAAAATCTTCAAATTATATAGAGAGTGACATTTTAAAAACTTAAGAGTGAAAATCTGAGATAGAAAGAGTGAAATAGAGTTTTTGTTGTAAGACATACTCCAGTAATCTTTGTTTAATTACAACTCATTTTTCACAGTATAATTCATCTCGAGTGGTGTGCATCCCTTAAAGACAGGAATAGAGTCACATGGTTTAAACTGGTTACTGGTGTTTTGGGGATAAATGAAAAGTCTTGCGACGTGATCTGTAAAAATGTAGACACGTCAGATTGTAGATTTTCTTCAGTTGTTCTCCAAATTAATAGGTCAACTTTAAGGTTTTGTACATATAATGGGTAATTAATTGGGGTTTGCTCACACTGTAAAAAAAAAATCTGTGACATTTACGGTAAAATACCGGCAGCTGTGGTTGCCAGAACTTCACATTAAGAGTGAAAATCTGAGATAGATAGAGTGAAATAGAATTTTTGTTGTAAGACATACTCCAGTAATCTTTGTTTAATTACAACTCATTTTTCACAGTATAATTCATCACGAGTGGTGTGCATCCCTTAAAGACAGGAATAGAGTCACATGGTTTAAACTGGTTACTGGTGTTTTGGGGATAAATGAAAAGTCTTGCGATGTGATCTGTAAAAATGTAGACACGTCAGATTGTAGATTTTCTTCAGTTGTTCTCCAAATTAATATTAGGTCAACTTTAAGCTTTTGTACATATAATGGGTAATTAATTGGGGTTTGCTCACACTGTAAAAAAAAATCTGTGACATTTACGGTAAAATACCGGCAGCTGTGGTTGCCAGAACTTCACCGTAAAAAATATGGTAGCAACATTTTAGGTTTTACAGACTTAAATTCACAATAAAATACCGCATTTCATTAACTGATGTAATGTTAATAAACCAACATATTGAAGTACTAACATCTGTTTTGAACTATTGTAATGCACTGATAACCACCAAAAACTGGTGGTGATGATAAAATCACATGGTGAACCAAAGCTCATCACAAACAGCTTTTCTACGAGCTGAGGAGGGCAATACTTATATATAGAAGGTGCACAGTGTCATTCACACAAACACTAAACCCCATCATGGTGACACACATGATACTGAAATAATGCAATAAACATTAATTTAACAACATTAGACATAAAATTAAACTCTAATGTACACAATTGATAAGAAAAAACATGTTATTTCAACAAAAAAACATCAAATATGAAGAATTCTGGGAGTGTCAATTTACGTTTTTTCACTGTACATTTTACAATGATTTTTTCTCTTTCACTTCCAAAAACCATATTTTTAACAGTATTTTACTGTAAAATTACATTAAATGCAATTACATTTATTCACCGAATATAGTATGGAAACTTACTGATAACCAGTTAACAGATTTTTATTGTAGCATTTTTACAGTCTTTTACTGTTAAAATCACAATCATTTTTTACAGTGCAGTTTATATTAAAGTCAGTCTCAGTTTAAAGACTCAAGCCATTTTAAGCTTTACTTCCAACTCAACAACAGTTTCTCAGGCAGCTATGTATACAACATAGGACAGCTTCAGCTGTGAGCTATTAAAAGCACTTAAACCCTGCAGTATTGCCATGTGTGTGTGTGTGTGTGTGTGCTGTTCAGAGTTGTGCAGTGAGCAGAAACACTAGTGAAGACGATCACAACCACTGATGCCTAATGCTAAAAAACTGACGTTTACATCAGAGGTGCTTATAGACTCATGCTAGTGGTAAGTGATGAAGAATAAATAACATTTGAGCACTGTAGTTGTGTGGACTGTATCTAGTTGTGTAGATTTGAAGTGCTGTGTTTAAAATGTGTTATTTCAGTGTTGTTAATAATGACTGAAAATTATTTACGTATGTATTTATATATTTTTTGGTTGTTTGTTTCTTAGTCAGTCCTGCAATAACCCATATTTAGGATGAGAATCGTTGGCTAATTCTAGGCTGGAATATATTTAGAGCTTTTCTCAAATGGTTTGAACATGAAGCCATGAAGCTATCCTGATAGACTTCACCCTGTTGAAAAAAACAGCATATGCTGGTTAGGTATGTTTTGACGCTGGTATGCTGGTTTAACCGAGGGTTTCAATTTGTAACTTTACAAGTGGTATTTTTTCATATGAAACATAGACTTTAAAAATATATATATTATAGGTAACCTAGAAATGTGCTTTTCTAAATAAACTAGTTTTATTAAGTTAAAACAGTTTTTAATTTGACTGAATCATCACTACATTACTGATCTACAAAGGCAAAATGCATTAACAGTTCAGTTATAATCAGGTCTCATAATCTGTCCTGTTATAAACAGGTTTAGCTCATCTAAACTCAGATTTTCATACAAATCAATCAATGGCTTTATAAATATCTTTAATTCATGTAAATGTATATACTTTTTTCCATTGTTTAAGGTCTAACGTTACTGAAACCATGGGTATAAGTGACATTATGGTAAGAAACTGTGTTTTAAAAGCAATTTGAACCAAATTGTTCAAAATTATATGACCCATTGAAAAATCATTCACTCTTATGTTGTTCTAAATCGGTATGACTTTCTTATACAATATACAAGTCAAATGAACTACCTTGATGGTGTTTTTCGACCTTTTTGGAGCTTTGGAGTCCCTGGTTGTAATAAAATTCCATTCTGTGGAAAAGAGTAGGACATTCATCAAAAATTCATTATAAGTCATACTGGTTTGGAATGACATTGGGGTGAGCAGATGATTTCTCTGTAATCATTCCATTAAGCAACTTGATTTTTTCTGTTTTAATGTCTTATTCAGAGGCTGGATGTGGCCTCAGTTTGGCTTGCGCTCTCAGTGGTGGCGGTCGCAGCTGGTGTCTTTTACCTCTACAGTCTGATACTCAGGCATTTAGCCAAGACAACTGTGAGGAACAAAGTGGTGCTGATTACGGATTCGCTGTCAACACTTGGAAATGGTGCCTACTCTTTCAGAACAACTGGATCATTGCTGGCATGCAGTACCTTTGCAATTCTGTAACTTAAAAATGAATATGCCTATACTGTAAATTAAGGAAACATTTATATAAAAGGGTAAATGAGACTTTTTAGAAATATGATCTTAACTTTAATAATTACATCTGGCTTCCCTTAAGAAAAAGAAGTTTATTCAAGTGTGCTATTAGTATATTTCTTTTAAACTAAAAATAGAAAAGTATACTTTGTCTAATTTTTATGTACTTCTCAGACATGGGCTTTATGTACTTCTCAGAAATATACTTAAAATGACATTTAAGTATACTTGACTTATACTTAGAAAAAGTCTAAATATATTTGAGCTATACTTGTGTTCCTAGAATCCGTGTTTTCATTGTTATACTGTAGGGGGCGCTAGTACACATCTTCTGTACAGAATTTCCAAAAAACACAAGTGAAGAAGAAACCGAAACAACAGATGCTTCCACATGTATTCTAACACGATCATCAGACATAAAACAGCATCAAAACTGTGTAACGTTATGAAATAAAATGAAGAGGGGTGTTGATCGACTTATACGTTTTGATTATCGTTCTGAATCCAATTAATAGTCATTTTAAATATTTAAAAATATATATTTCTTTATTTATAAAACTTACCCACATTCAAGTGTTTAAAAAAAGAATGCATGAAGCTAGAATAAAATGTAAATGTTGTTTACAAGCAGAAACCCTGTTCTTTTGATGTTTTGTATGAGAAAAGCGCCATTAGTCCCAAGGAGTTTTGAAATAGTACACTTACAAGTATACTACTAGTACACTGATATTTGTATACTTACTACATAAAGTATACTTTAAAATATACTTGAACTTTACTTAAGTATACTTAATAAAATAAACTTGAAGTATACTACTTTTTGGTAAGGGTTGGCAAGATTAAAAACTGTAGGTTTAATATATTGAGACATATATTGTAAGGACATGAAAATGTATTGCAGGATAGGAATGACAGACTGGACTAATCTAAAATAAATGCTCTTGTGAGACTGTGATGAGCCATGTTTGCAGATGAATTGCATATTTGTTGTTTAAATTCGGTTGTTTACATTGTGATCATTGTAGAATGTGCACAACTCTTCCATACTGGAGGAGCCAGACTGATCCTTTGCGGAAGTAACTGGGAAAAGTTGGAAACTCTAGCTGAGAGGCTGATGACTGAATCAGATCCAGCACTTGTGAGTGCAGAATCACCAGTAACTGAATGACGATTGTCTGAAACATTTAGCAATGTGTTTTTTAAGACTGTAGTTCAGCGTGACTTGGTTCAGTTCTAACTTTACTGCTTAGACATTTCCGCCCAAACTAGTGGAGCTGGACTTCAGTAACATGGAGAGCGTTCCTGAGGTGATTTCTGAGATCCTGGAGTGTTACGGCTGTCTGGATGTTCTCATCTTCAATAGCAGTATGAAGGTGAAGGCTCCTGTACAGTGTCTGTCCCTCGAGATGGACAGGATCGTCATGGATGTGAACTACTTTGGGCCGATCACGCTGGTTAAGGGTAAAACGCCAGTTACTCTGAGTTCTGTTGAAGCGTTTTTAATTAAGTGCATTTCAATAATGCCAAATCTCTGAATAGTTTTAGCATGACAATGGATATGACAACGTTATTGTATTTATGTTTTGGCGAATGAATTTGCTACGCTGATGCTGCAGAGAAAGTATGGACTTGATACTTCCAATAGATATACAGACACGCTGCTGTGAGCATGTAAGACATGTTCATGAATAGTCATACATAAATCCTGTAGCAGATGAAAACAGGTGGAGCTGGGGGAGGTGGAGGGTTTCAGAAGGACCAGCTCACAGCGAACATTAAACTAGACTATTTAAATGTTGAGTATATCACTGGCTGAAGATACAACAGGGGCCCAATCAGCTTCTGCCATGTCGTAAATTCTAGCAGATTGCTTGTAAAAAAAACATATCAGCCTGTTTCATCTGGAGTTTCATGACTGAACTAGATATTTACCGTCACAGGTGTTCTCTCGTCACTGATCTGCAGAAGATCAGGTCACATTCTTCTAGTCAACAGCATTCAGGGAAAACTGACGATGCCCTTCCGCGCCACCTGTGAGTTTTTGTGTCTCGTTTACCTGGATGTTACTGAATATAAACTTAAATGTTCACTAATCAACAGTTATAAATATATGAAGATGTCTTGAATTTATATATCTTTGTCAGTGTAAGATGTTCTGCATTGTTTAGATGCTGCCTCCAAGCATGCCGTTCAGGCTTTCTTTGACTGTCTGCGGGCTGAGGTTCAGGAATATGGAATAACTGTCAGCACTGTCAACCACACCTTCATAAAGACTCCCAGCACAAACTCAGCGGATGAAAGATCAGCAAAATCCGTGTGGACAGGTGAGTGAACTACACTGACAGTGCATAATGCAAAGAGAGCAAAGAACATGGTTTGTAGCTCATAACATCTTGCTTGTTTGTCCACTAAATTGCCTTGGACTTTCTGTTTGGACACTGGCTGCAGACGTCAAACCCAACTCCCTTGGTGTGACCCCTAAAGAGATGGCAACTGAGCTCCTGAAGACTCTGAGCAGTAAGAAGAAGGAGATCTTGATGGCCCACTCCATCCCTACAGCAGCTCTCTATGTCAGATCTCTCTTTCCCAACTTGTTCTTCGCCATCATGGCAACAGGAGTCAGAAACACTGCAGCTGTGGAGATGCCTGATGACTGAAGGACATTGGTTTTTACTAGAGCTGTATACTATTAAAAATGTGCCACTGTGCTGTAGTTCTTAAATTAGAAGAAAACATTCAAGTCAGTATGACTGTGGATTTGCTGTGACTTTGTGAGTCTTGGAAAAAACAAAGAAATAAATCAGAAAATCTATCAACCAGTATCTATATCTATCTATCTATCTATCTATCTATCTATCTATCTATCTATCTATCTATCTAACGGTTTCTAATAGAAATATATCTATCTATCTATCTCTCTGTCTATCTCTCTGTCTATCTATCTATCATCTATCTATCTATCTATCTGATGGTTTCAATCTATCTATCTATCTATCTATCTATCTATCTATCTATCTATCTATCTATCTATCTATCTATCTATCTGATGGTT
>NW_015505620.1:654268-664463 GCF_001515645.1 Sinocyclocheilus grahami
CTCATTTTGTCTCTCATAGTTGAGGTATACCTATGATGAAAATTACAGGCCTCTCTCATCTTTTTAAGTGGGAGAACTTGCACAATTGGTGGCTGACTAAATACTTTTTTTCCCCACTGTATCTATCTATCTATCTATCTGATGGTTTCTATCTATCTATCTATCTGATGGTTTCTTTCTATCTATCTATCTATCTATCTATCTATCTATCTATCTATCTATCTATCTATCTATCTATCTATCTTTTTAAACTTACAGATAAGCCAACATAAAGTTTTTATTCACGACATCCGCTAATCTAGTTAATTGTGTATTTAAAGTTCAAATGTAATATTTAAATAGGATCGTGAGTGGTGGTGGTCAGATGTGAGAGAGGTGCATTTCTCGAATCATCCTTAATATTTGCAAAGTATGTGCATTTCTCAAAACAATTCGTACAAACAGCACCACACAATGGATTACCTGCAAAAGCCTGTAACTTACTCAAAATCGTCAGTTCATCTCTCAAAATAAGTATTTATGTCAATGAACATATCAGTGCCATCAGAATGAAAAGTCCTTGTGTCATTGATCACAAACAAGATAGTCAAAACGCTTAGTAGTTAAATAGTTATAAATAGCTAAAACAGGTTAAGATAGTTAAAAAGCATATAAGAAAATATGCTTCAAATGTAATATTTAAATAGGATCATGTGAGTGGTGGTGGTCAGATGTGAGAGAGGATTACCGTTTTTCTCAGTCGCTTTGGTGCATTTCTCGAATCATCCTTAATATTTGCAAAGTATGTGCATTTCTCAAAACAATTCGTACAAACAGCACCACACAATGGACATCCGCTAATCTAGTTAATTGTGTATTTAAAGTTCAAATGTAATATTTAAATAGGATCGTGAGTGGTGGTGGTCAGATGTGAGAGAGGTGCATTTCTCGAATCATCCTTAATATTTGCAAAGTATGTGCATTTCTCAAAACAATTCGTACAAACAGCACCACACAATGGATTACCTGCAAAAGCCTGTAACTTACTCAAAATCGTCAGTTCATCTCTCAAAATAAGTATTTATGTCAATGAACATATCAGTGCCATCAGAATGAAAAGTCCTTGTGTCATTGATCACAAACAAGATAGTCAAAACGCTTAGTAGTTAAATAGTTATAAATAGCTAAAACAGGTTAAGATAGTTAAAAAGCATATAAGAAAATATGCTTTGACAGTTTATGAGGTCAAAGTCAACCATTTTGGATTTAATTGCTTATACGATGAACTAATGACGACTATTGCACAGAGAACTATACAATAAATTTTGAGCAACATGACATTAGCACCTGATAATGTAGGAAACTGCAGACAAATATACATAACTATTTGCATAAATGTACCAAAGCAATCACAACTTGTTCAAAAGAATGAGAAACTGCTTTTATGATGTGCACAAGTGACTAGATGATGTGGAGGTTGAACAAGTAGCTTTGATAATTTCATTTCTGATCTGAGAAATGCACCAAAGCGACTGAGGAAAAACTGTAATACCATTACAGCACCCTTTGCTGTTACTGTACAGCTCTGTTTGGTGACGTCACATCATGGCACGATACATACCGTCTCAAAAATGTATCTTTCAACAGTATATAACAACAGTCAGCGGCTCAGCAAATACAAATGTGGATCTACACACTTCTTGAACACAAATGTGATACACGATAGACAGAAGTAGCATTTCACAGTAACTCTTGACTGCGGCGGTAAGAGAAAAGCACGTTTTCATGTCTTTTTGACGTTCTGTCTCAAAACCCAGTGAGCTGCCTATTTAGACAGCATTTCTGACCATCAAAACACAGCTGATTCACAACGCGCCGTCCACTAGTTAGTCAGCACTTTTGGTTATCATTAGACGGACTGTATAGGCTCAAATCAAATTCCATGTGATTTAGTCAACAACAACAACAATAGGCTAATAATAATAATTTCCCCCTTGTAATCTGAACCAGGAACAGTGAGTAGTGCAGTACTGAAATACACTCTCAGTCATGATCAGCAGGTGGAGTTGCTCTCTACAGAGGCTCCTGAATCACACAGGGGTAAAGGTGCAGTAGCACATCTGGCAAAGGTGAAATCGCTCTTCAACTTCCTCAGTTCTTCATGTTCTGCTGTTTCCTGAAACTCAATATTGAACATCTTTTTATTATTTTTTTCTTTAGGCTGCTTTGGATTTCGTTGTTGAAGAAAATTTGACAGCGAGGATATCCTGTTGGTACATTAGAAAATATGTCAATGAAAATCCACATCTTGGATACCAGGCTTATATTGAAGACAAATAAAGGCAGAATTAAACAACGTCTTAACGGAAGATTTTACATAGACTACGTCTTACCTCCTTTACCTGACTCCTTGCGGTCTTATGCAGAGGCGTATTATATAGGCGCACGTGCCCTCTCAGATTTTTGAGCCAAGTGGATTTTGAATGCAGCTTCCAAAAGACAAAAAATAGCCGATTAATAATTTCTATATTTAATACAATCACACTGGCGTGATTAGAACGCTCAGTGCACCATCAGCTGACTCTATCCCGAGTTGAAGCACTCTCAAAAAAATAAAATATGTTAAACACTGAAGCTGTATACACTGTGAAATGAATCTCTTACTTACGTACATCTGAGCTTTGTTGTTTATGATGAGAGAATTCGCAAGAGTCCGGAATTCAGTCAGAGAACCCGCACGCACTCAACAAAACTGATGAGTTTTTCAACGATGACTCAACTCAACGCTTCTGATTGGCCAATGCATTCCTAAGCTCAACAGAATTGTGTGTGAATGGTTAAAATGCACAACACTTTAAAAACGCCTAAAATTAAATACGGTGCAATATGATCAGATCTTAATTTAATGCTGTCTATTCATTTTCACTTTGTTAGCAACAGACGTAATATATTTAATTTGTTTGTACAGGGGCATTTTTATCCAATTTAGTGCCATTTTTGCCCCAAGTCCCCATGGCCAGGGCTTATAGCCTTCCCCAGCCTTACACACCCTCAGAGTGTTGCTAGTTTTACTTGATCTTAGTGCTGCGTTCAACGCTATAGATCATGACATACTCATAGATCGATTACAAAACTATACAGGTATTCAAGGGCAGGCTTTAAGATGGTTTAGATCCTACCTGTCCGATCGCTACCACTTTGTTCATTTAAATGGGGAGTCATCTCAATTATCACCAGTAAAATATGGAGTGCCACAAGGATCTGTCCTAGGTCCTCTGCTATTTTCGATATACATGTTGCCCCTTGGTAATATTATTAGAAAATATGGGATTAGTTTCCACTGTTATGCCGATGATACTCAACTATATATCTCAACAAGACCAGATGAAACTTCTAAATTATCTAAGCTAACGGAGTGTGTTAAAAATGTAAAAGAATGGATGACCAATAATTTTCTCCTATTAAATTTGGATAAGACAGAGATATTACTTATTGGACCAAAAGACAGTACGCCGAATCTCGTGGATTACAATTTGCAACTAGATGGATGTACGGTTACTTCCTCTACAGTCAAACATCTGGGTGTTATATTAGATAGCAATTTGTCTTTTGAAAATTATATTTCCCATGTTACAAAAACAGCATTCTTCCATCTTAGAAACATTGCCAAGTTACGAAACATGATACCTGTTTCTGATGCAGAAAAGCTAGTTCATGCATTCATGACCTCTAGACTGGACTATTGTAATGCACTGCTAGCTGGTTGTCCTGCATCTTCAATAAACACACGCTCCGCCTATGATGGACACATTTATTGTTTTAATGCTGAATGAGAGAGGTAGGCTGCGGGAGAACGCCGTTTGCTTTCAGTTTCGCATTGAATTAGCCAGCCTAATTCATTTTAGCTTGTTTAGCAACATATATTTTTCATTCTTGTTTTCTTCTGAAACCGTTCAATATAGCCTATAGGCTAGGTATTGTGTTTATTGTTTGTACATTATAACATTTCGCTTTATTTACCGGTGTTATTTATGAATGTAATAATGGTTTGTGCTTATGTGTGTTTAACCTAAACTACAAAGTAACATTAATGTAGACCTACATACCGGTATCTAAATATTATTTTATAATTTGATGCTATATAGACCTACCACATTATGGCATTTTATAATACTTCTGTGGATATTTTGATGAAAGTAACTCAAAAGTAGTATAACACATTACAATTCAGAGGCAGTAATATTGTAATGTAACTAATTACTTTCAAAAGAAAGTAACTAGTAATATATAATGTATTAAATTTTGGAAGTAACTTGCCCAACACTGTTCATTAGTATAAACTGATATTCATTCACTAGTATAAACATATTTTTCACTATATAAACAAATATTCATTTACCAGTATAAACTGATATCTGAATGATGTTTGTCTCCCTCTGCTGGACTGAACAGAGCAAACCTTCCAGCCAGATCAGACACTTTGCACAATCATTCTTGAAGATTGGAGAAGAAACCACAACGTGAGACCAGAAGTTACATTAAATATCTCTCATGTATGCTCATGGCAAATGCTTTCTTACCAATGCTGTACAGAAGACAGTGTAAGACCTGTTTAAACAACAGTCATTTATGCATTTATCATTTCACAATCACTGCAAACTGCAGAATCTCAATACAAGCTACTCATAATTGAAAATATTTCAACAAAGGTAAATCTACACTTTGTAAAAAAAAAAAAAAAAAAAAAAAAAAAGTAACTCACTTCACTCCGGGAATCTGTGAAAAAGTATTTTTGCTCGGTCAACAGCTGAGTCGACAGTATGTTAGGAATGATTATTAAAGAAATTAAAGAAAAACTCAGTTTATAAAAATACCCGTATAAATGTGGACATGGCCTTATTTAGAGAGTTGTGTCCAATTATCATATATTATTCATATTATTCAGTCAAAAAATCTACATTTGGCAATTATTCAGTCAAAACATAATGATTTTACGCCCTGTTTGAAATGACAAATCGAGTCAAGCACATTGCATTTTGGGATACAATATTCAGCTGAAAAACCAGCTAAAACCAGCCTAAGCTGGTTGGCTGGTTTTAGCTGGTCGTCCAGCCTCACCTTAGCTGGTCAGCAGGCTGGTTTTAGAGGGGTTTTGGCCACTTCTTTAGCTGGTCAGGCTGGGAGACCAGCTGAAACAATCAGCTAAAACCAGCTTGACCAGCCTAGCCAGGCTGGGAGACCAGCTTGAACCAGCTAAAACCAGTCAACCAGCTTAGGCTGGTTTTAGCTGGGGGTTTTTTTTTCAGCAGCAACATTCTGGCAAAAGTAGCTCATGTGAATACTCCATACAGATCATACAGAAAATCTGAACACTGTTACGAGTTCACATCCTACAGTGGGTACGGAAAGTATTCAGACCCCCTTACATTTTTCACTCTTTGTTATATTGCAGCCATTTGCTAAAATCATTTAAGTTAATTTTTTTTCCTCATTAATGTACACACAGCACCCCATATTGACAGAAAAACACAGAATTGTTGACATTTTTGCAGATTTATTAAAAAAGAAAAACTGAAATATCACATGGTCCTAAGTATTCAGACCCTTTGCTGTGACACTCATATATTTAACTCAGGTGCTGTCCATTTCTTCTGATCATCCTTTAGATGGTTCTACACCTTCATTTGAGTCCAGCTGTGTTTGATTATACTGATTGGACTTGATTAGGAAAGCCACACACCTGTCTATATAAGACCTTACAGCTCACCGTGCATGTCAGAGCAAATGAGAATCATGAGGTCAAAGGAACTGCCTGAAGAGCTCAGAGACAGAATTGTGGCAAGGCACAGATCTGGCCAAGGTTACAAAAAAAATTCTGCTGCACTTAAAGTTCCTAAAAGCACAGTGGCCTCCATAGTCCTTAAATGGAAGACGTTTGGGACGACCAGAACCCCTCCTAGAGCTGGCTGTCCGGCCAAACTGAGCTATCGGGGAAGAAGAGCCTTGGTGAGAGAGGTAAAGAAGAACCCAAAGAGCACTGTGGCTGAGCTCCAGAGATGCAGTCGGGAGAAAGTTGTAGAAAGTCAACCATCACTGCAGCCCTCCACCAGTCGGGGCTTTATGGCAGAGTGGCCCGACGGAAGCCTCTCCTCAGTGCAAGACACATGAAAGCCCGCATGGAGGACTCCAAGATGGTGAGAAATAAAATTCTCTGGTCTGATGAGACCAAGATAGAACATTTTGGCCTTAATTCTAAGCGGTATATGTGGAGAAAACCAGGCACTGCTCATCACCTGTCCAATACAGTCCCAACAGTGAAGCATGGTGGTGGCAGCATCATGCTGTGGGGGTGTTTTTCAGCTGCAGGGACAGGACGACTGGTTGCAATCAAGGGAAAGATGAATGCGGCCAAGTACAGGGATATCCTGGACGAAAACCTTCTCCAGAGTGCTCAGGACCTCAGACTGGGCCAAAGGTTTACCTTCCAACAAGACAATGACCATAAGCACACAGCTAAAATAACGAAGGAATGGCTTCACAACAACTCTGTGACCAAAAGTTGGTTAAATGACCATGGTGTTGGTGTGCTTGACTGGCCAGCAAACTCACCAGACCTGAACCCCATAGAGAATCTATGGGGTATTGTCAAGAGGAAAATGAGAAACAAGAGACCAAAAATGCAGATGAGCTGAAGGCCACTGTCAAAGAAACCTGGGCTTCCATACCACCTCAGCAGTGCCACAAACTGATCACCTCCATGCCACGCCGAATTGAGGCAGTAATTAAAGCAAAAGGAGCCCCTACCAAGCATTGAGTACATGTACAGTAAATGAACATACTTTCCAGAAGGCCAACAATTCACTAAAAATGTTTTTTTTATTGGTCTTATGAAGTATTCTAATTTGTTGAGATACTGAATTGGTGGGGTTTTGTTAAATGTGAGCAAAAAGCATCACAATTAAAAGAACCAAAGACTTAAACTACTTCAGTCTGTGTGCATTTAATTTATTTTTAAATGTTTCACAATTTGAGCTGAATTACTGAAATAAATGAACTTTTCCATGACATTCTAATTTATTGAGATGCACCTGTAGTTTACACTACTTTTGCTACGGTTACGCCTGTCGTTTACACTACTCTGGCGTTTTCAACCCTCGTAAACGGAGACTTTCGAAAATGCTGCAGAACCCATTTTGGTTTGAAAACTCTGGGGTTGCGTTTCAGTGTAAACGGACCAAAACACACACACGCGGTCTAGATGCAAACGTTCAAATATTTTTGAACGGATCTGAAAAGCTTGCGTATGCATATGATCAGACCTCCACGCAGCTCCTGTTCTACCCTACATTAATAAACATCTTGCGTTCTGTCATTTGTCAGAGATAAAACAGCTTTTGACAGATACAGAAAAATTCCAATTACTTAGAAAAAAGTATACTATGTTAGAAAAGGCTGAAGGACTGTTCTGAGTTTGGTGAATTAGAGTCTGTCATTTTAATAACAGAGAAACACCCTTAATTCTATTGGGACTGAAATGCTACTTTAGAAAAACTCACTTCATTTACAGTTTCACACTGTTAAAAGGGCATTTATGGATGATGGCAGAATGTAAGATAAATAAACAGAGCGGTCAGTCATGAGAGTGAGTCATGTATGTGTTTGTTTGGAGCGAGTTTAAAGTAAACTCAGCTCAATCAAGACAGTGAGATCACACTAGCCCCTCCCACCCAGAGCTGTAATCTGGCTCTCGCGTCTGCTGTGTGACACTCTGACCGCTTAAGAGCCTTAAAGGTCAAAGTTCACCTACTGAGACCAAAATCCACGGCCACCAGCCGAACGACAGTCAGACTCAACCGCCGTGAGCCGCTTCACGAGACCTGTAAACCCCCTACAGCACAAGATGAGTTTGGGTGGTGTGCAGTAAACTTTGTACTGTCCTCTGTTATTGTGCCTTTGTTTTATGGTATGATAAGCTAAGAGAAACTCATTTCCTTATGGACAAAAGAGTAAACAATGCATTCCCCACTATCAATGGCTTCTGAAGGAAGTTAACAGGTTTAGTACCAGACAAACAGCTGGTTTGAGTTCTTCTATTTCCTGTTCATCCAGGTACTAAAGTCTCTCCTGCTTGCGGCGTGCCGTCTACATTGTGATTTACAAAGTGATTAAACTTTGATGACTGAGCTGAATAATGCATATTATTTAGGATTATATGACAGACAGACCGTTCGCGGATGAATCCATCGGCATGTTCTGACAAGCTCAATGGGGTTTTAATTATATGATGTACGGAAAAATGGCATGACACAATATGTAAAAATGTGTTTTGTCATGAGATTGGTGCTATCATGCGGTTTTATTGAATTAACCTGATACCTCAGGCAATGCTGTTGGCTTATGAAACAGGTTTGCTCAGCGATTCTTGAAACATCACAACATTTTTATAGTCCTAGTCACTGTTTGATGACCAATAAAAGGGCTTTATCAGGATTCCTATAACTGATACTCACACTTGTCCAATCAGCAGTCAAAAACAAGTTGTTCATCAAAGGGAAATTGAACAGAAAATACAGGGATGTACAGGGAACACCATTTTTGACACACCATGAACAGTACAAGATTTATTTTGGTAGTCATCCATACTCGGGGTTCCCGAACTTCATGAGCAATATATTTTCTGTCTAGTAAATTGTGATAATCTGATAAGTGCATTTAAAAATTATGAATCATTTATACTGATTTGTGAACTGGTTTGACTAATTCAATAAAAGCAATTCAAGAAAACTATGGCTTGCAAGCAACTTTTACTCTACACAAAAGCAATATCTAACTGATGGAATATTTCTGAGTATAACAACAAAAATGTATAGGTAACACGTTACAATAAGGATCCATTTGTTGACATTAGATAACTACATAAGTTAACATGAACTAACAATGACAAATACTTTAAAGGGGTCATATGATTTTGCTAAAAAGAAATGTGTTTATGCGGTTTAAAGTTCAAAACACATTATTTTCCACATACTGTACATTATTGTTTCTCCTCTATGCCCCACCTTTCTGAAACGCGTCGATTTTTACAAAGCTCATCGTTCTGAAAAGCGAGGTGTGCTGTGATTGGCCAGCTATCCAGTGAGTTGTGATTGGCCGAATACCTCAAGCGTGTGACGGAAATGTTACGCCCCTTACCATACTGTGATGCCCTGTCCGGCCGGAGTGACAATTCAAAAACATGAAAACCTATTACAAACGAGGCATTTGTGGCATCCAGTGGGGACATAATTACGGATTATAATGACGTATACTGTCTTTTTACACGTTGCGTTGCATCGCATCATGCCGCATAAACATAAAACCATGTCTGCATTTGTGATCGGAGAAATGACATACAAGCGCTACTCTACACTGCTCAAAACTTGCGTTTGAATCATCAGTGGCAAATTCTTTAAATGAAAACGTACTTACAGTCTGTGAGTTAGAACAGCCGGCATTGTAGTCTACTCTCTCAGGATCAGGAAACAGTCCTCCATAAAATGTGCTGCACACATCTGAATATTTGGGTTGAACTGTTCTGGAACAGTGTTGTAAATACAACTTAACCACTGATTTCTAGTCATGTCCTCTTTTGGAAGACCAAACAAAGTAGTTTCGCTTTCACAATGAAACACACGGCAGGCTAGAGTGAGCGGAGGCCGGCGGCTAGAGTGACCGGTGGACTAGAGTATGCGGAGACTTGAGTGAGCAGAGGCGGGCGGGCTTGAGAACGGCGCGGCCGGCGGATTCGACGAGTTAAACATTTACCAATACATTCACATTATTATATTAAAATGAAAAGTTGCACCTGTTAATGTTATATAATGGACCTGAGCTAAACATAAACTAAAAATAAACAGATGTATTTTTATTAACATACATATATATATATATATATATATATATATATATATCTTTGAACGGGCAGATGTTGAAGTGAATTCTCCTGAGTGGAACAGCTCTGAATCTCAGAAAACCAGCGGCAGAGAGACCAAGAGATGCTCTGCAGCATAAACTCACAGTCTAATATGAATTTCATGAGGAGTTTGGGACGAGAGCTCAGATTTTTCATGTTCAGCCTGGTCAGCGTTCTTAACATCTTCATTTTCCTCGTAGGTGTCTGCTCTTTCCCGCAAGGCCGCCGCCTTACACACTACAATTTATGGCTGCAACTTCTCCT
>NW_015505620.1:665422-666685 GCF_001515645.1 Sinocyclocheilus grahami
GGTGGAGGTACTGGTCTGCTTATCTCTAATGATTGGAAATGTAATCCTTTACCATCTTTGGGTATCAACAGCTCCTTTGAATCTCATTCAGTTACTATTACCTATCCATTTTGTAGTGTTTTATCGACCCCCAGGACCACTATGTAACTTCTTGGATGAATTAGATGTGCTGCTCTCAACCTTTCCTGAGGATGGTACTCCCCTAGTTATGCTTGGAGACTTCAACATCTACCTAGATAAACCTCAGGTTGCAGACTTCCACACTCTGCTTGCCTCTTTTGATCTCAATCGAGTGTCATCTACTGCTACTCACAAATCAGGCAACCAACTGGACCTTATTTACACACGACACTGCTCCACTGATCATGTACTGGTTACTCCACTGCACACCTCGGATCACTTCCTCCTCACTCTTAACCTCAACATGATTCTTGACACAACACATACCCCTCCACATGTCATCTTTCGACGTAACCTACAATCATTCTCACCCTCCCGGCTATCTGCTATGGTTTCATCTTCGCTTCCTTCCCCTAAACTGTTAGCATCTTTTGATGCTAACAGTGCTACTGATACTTTCTGCTCCACTCTTACATCTTGTTTAGACACTGTCTACCCCTTGTCTTCCAGGCCAGCTCGTACCACCCCTTCTGCCCCTTGGTTATCTGATGTTCTCTGAGAACATCGTTCTAAGCTCAGGGCTGCTGAAAGGATGTGGCATAAATCCAAAAATCCTACTGACCTTAATGTGTATCAGTCACTTCTCTCTTCCATCTCTGCTAATGTCTCCACTGCTAAAAGGACATACTACCATAACAAAATTAACAATTCGTCGAACTCTCGCATGCTCTTTAAAACATTTTCCTCGCTCCTTTGTCCTCCTCCTCCCCCTCTTGCATCAACTCTAAGAGCTGACGACTTTGCCACGTTTTTCATTAATAAAATTAAAAACATCAGTGCACAATTTTCCACACCACAATCTGTCAAGCACATCTTACCAGCAAACATACACTCATTTACATGCTTCTCTTCACTCTCTGGGGCAGAAGTTTCCAAACTCATCCTTTCTAATCATCCTACTACTTGTTCGCTTGATCCTATTCCATCTCATCTCCTTCAAGCCATTTCTCCTATAGTTGTACCTGCACTCACTCACATCATTAACATACCCCTTCACACTGGTGTTTTTCCCTCAACATTTAGACAGGCTCGTATAACCCCACTACTTAAGAAACCCACCCTTAACCCATCTCTTTTAGAGAA
>NW_015505620.1:667668-668376 GCF_001515645.1 Sinocyclocheilus grahami
AATTAAAAACATCAGTGCACAATTTTCCACACCACAATCTGTCAAGCACATCTTACCAGCAAACATACACTCATTTACATGCTTCTCTTCACTCTCTGGGGCAGAAGTTTCCAAACTCATCCTTTCTAATCATCCTACTACTTGTTCGCTTGATCCTATTCCATCTCATCTCCTTCAAGCCATTTCTCCTATAGTTGTACCTGCACTCACTCACATCATTAACATACCCCTTCACACTGGTGTTTTTCCCTCAACATTTAGACAGGCTCGTATAACCCCCCTACTTAAGAAACCCACCCCTAACCCATCTCTTTTAGAGAAATACAGACCGGTTTCCCTTCTTCCTTTCATTGCAAAAACACTTGAACGAGCTGTGTTCAACCAAGTCTTTGCCTTTCTCACACAGAACAACCTCCTCGACAGCAACCAGTCTGGTTTCAGAAGACTGCCTTGCTCTCAGTTGTTGAAGCCCTAAGACTGGCAAGAGCGGATTCCAAATCTTCAATACTTACCTTGCTGGATCGGTCCGCTGCTTTTGAAACGGTTAACCACCAGATCCTCTTGTCAACCGTATTGGCAAAGGGCATCTCAGGAACCGCACTCCAGTAGTTTGAGTCTTACCTATCAGATAGGTCCTTCAAAGTATCTTGGAGAGGTGAGGTGCCCAAGTCGCAACATCTAACTACTGGGGTGCCTCAGGGCTCAGTT
>NW_015505620.1:670155-691526 GCF_001515645.1 Sinocyclocheilus grahami
CCAAGTCGCAACATCTAACTACTGGGGTGCCTCAGGGCTCAGTTCTTGGACCACTTCTCTTCTCTGTCTACATGGCATCACTAGGTTCTGTCATTCAGAAACATGGCTTTTCATACCACTGCTATGCTGATGACACTCAACTCTACCTCTCATACCATCCTGATGATCTGACGATAGTTGCTCGCATCTCAACTTGTCTAACAGACATTTCTTGTTGGATGAAGGACCATCACCTTCAACTCAACCTTGCCAAGACAGAAGTGCTTTTGTTTCCCGCAAACCCATCATTTCATCACAATTTCACCATCCAGTTAGGCACATCAACCATAACTCCTTTAAAAACAGCCAGAAACCTTGGAGTTATGATTGATGATCAGCTGACTTTCTCAAACCACATTGCTTAAACTGTCCATTCCTGCAGATTTGCTTTATTCAACATCAAGAAGATCAGGCCCTTTCTTTCGGAACATGCTTCACAACTCCTTGTTCAGGCTCTTGTTCTGTCCAGGCTGGACTATTACAATGCTCTCTTGGCAGGTATTCCAGCCAGTTCTATCAAACCTTTACAATTAATCCAGAGCGCGGCAGCAAGATTAATTTTTAATGAGCCAAAAAGAATGCACGTCACACCTCTGCTTATCAATTTGCATTGGCTACCAATAGCTGCTCGCAAAAAATTCAAGGCATTGATGTTTGCCTACAAAACCACCATTGGCTCTGCACCCCTTTACCTAAATTCATTACTTCAGAGTTATGTGCCTTCTAGACACTTGCGTTCTGCAAGTGAACGTCACTTTATTGTGCCATCCCAAAGAAGCACAAAATCACTTTTACGGACTTTTTAACTGTTCCCTCCTGGTGGAATGACCTGCCCAACTCAATCCGAGCAGCTGAGTCCTTAGCCATCTTCAAGAATCGGCTAAAAACACATCTCTTCCATCTTTATTTGACCCTCTAACTCTAGCACTCTCTATTCTAATTACATTCTTAAAAAAAAAACACTTGGCCCTTTTAGACTTGCACTCTACTCATTTGCTGCTTGTTTTCTTTAAAAAAAAAATAACACTTGCTTTCTAATCTTTTTGTATTCTATCTGTTTTCTTTTCATTTATTATACAATTAACAAAAGCAAAAGAGACCTCTAACACTAGCTTGCTCTATTCTTTTTCTATTCTATCTGTTTTCTTTTTATTTATTATATTATTTAAAAAACCCTTGCTACGTGTACTGTGTTAAGCTAACTGAGACTTGTTATAGCACTTGAATATCATTGTTCTTTTGTTGTTTTTGATTGCTTCCATTGTCCTCATTTGTAAGTCGCTTAGGATAAAAGCGTCTGCTAAATGACTAAATGTAAATGTATATATATATATATAGTCATGGCCAAAAATATTGGCACCCTTGGTAAATATGATCAAAGAAGGCTGTGAAAATTAATCTGCATTGTTAATCCTTTTGATCTTTTATTTTAAAAATTCACAAAAATCTAACCTTTCATTGGATAAGAATTTAAAATGGGGGGAAATATCATTATGAAATAAATGTTTTTCTCAAATACATGTAGGACACAATTATTGGCACCCCTAGAAATTCTTATGAGTAAAATATCTCCCATTATACAAGTATATTCCCATTCATATTCACAATTTTGAGCATACCAGGGTGATTATGAACATGAAATTATCCAGCCATGGCTTCCTGTTTCACAGAAATATAAATAGGAGGGAAAACAAAGCCCAAATTCCCTTGATCATCCATCACAATGAGAAAAACCAAAGAATATATTTCTGATGTGCAGCAAAAGATAATTGAGCTTTACAAATTAGAAAGTGGCTTTAAGAAAAGAGCTAGAGCAGTGAAAATTCCCGTTTCCACCATCAGGGCAATAATTAAGAATTTCCAATCAACATAAAATGTTACGAAACTGCCTGGAAGAGGACCTGTGTCTATATCGTCCTAATGTACGGTGAGGAGGAGAGTTTGAGTGGCTAAAGACTCTCCAAGGACCACAGCTGGAGAATTGCAGAAAATAGTTGAGTCTCGGGGTCAGAAAACCTTAAAATAAATTTGTCAAACAGCACCTACATCACCACATGTTGATTGGGAGGGTTTCAAGAAAAATTCTAGCTCATCCAAAAACAAACTCCAGCATATTCAGTTATCAGACACGACTGGAACTTCAAATGGGACTGGCTTCTATGGTCAGATGAAACTAAAAAAATGAGCTTTTTAGTAGCAAACACTCAAGATGGGTTTGGTGAACACAGGGATAAAAAGTACCCCATGTGTACAATGAAATATACTGCTGTATTTTTGATGTTGTGGGCCTATATTTCTGCTGGAGGTCCTGAACATCTTGTTTAGACACATGGCATCTGAGTGGGGTGAACTGAAGAGAAGAAGCACCATCATGGAGCTGGGAATCTGAAGGGTCTGGAGTGATTCTGGATGAAGAAATGGTCTCCAATCTCTTGTCAGGTGCTCTCTAACCTCATTAGGCATTATAGGAGAAAATTTAGAGCTGTTAAACTGGCAAATGGAGGTTTCAAAAAGTATTGATAACTTGACAATAAGTGCCGTTAATTGTGGCCAATGTGTAGAGAAAAACATTTATTTCATAATGATATTTCCCCCCCCATTTTAAATTCTTATCATCCAATGAAAGGTTAGATTTTTGTGAATTTTTTTAATAAAAGATCAAAAGGATTAACAATGCAGATTAATTTTCACAGCCTTCTTTGATCATATTTACCAAGGGTGCCGATATTTTATATTATACATAAAAAATAGATTCATACATACTGTAACAAATTAATTTCTCATTGTTAGTCAATGTTAGTTAATGCAAACATAAAGTAACATTACCTTATGGGACCTTCTTGTAAAGTGCTACCAATTTATTTCAACTATAGAAACTTTGTTTGAATTTTTTATTTTAATTTCATTATGTATTCATTTCCATGCCATTAAAATTCCCTGATATTTCCAGGTATTCCATGACAATGGGAAACACCATATTGGGTAGGTTCACCTTAAATAATTGAAATCATATTTTGCCCCAAAATGAAAATAAATTATATTTTGCTTACAGAAAATGAAACATTTCCCCAACATTCTCAATCAATCAATCAATCAATCAATCAATGTTAGCATGCATTATTCATCTTAATGGTCATAAAAAGACTTCAATATTGTGTGCAAAATACATATTTACAAAATGTACAAATATTGTTTGATTTATCAGCCTGGTTAATAAATAAGTCTATTACTGCACTGGATTTTTGTCCTGCTATGGGTTTATTAAACTGAATGTTGTTTGCATTTGTTATAGATATTGGAATTTTTTTTTTTTTGTGGTGTCAGAACATTTTTTGTGTACGAGTGCATGGGCATGGCAGTGGAATCTGCGAATAAAAGGCACATCTCTAATATAATACATCTGTAAATATCTTGTATTTGCATCTGTGCAAGCAGCTCAAAGGGTTTCTGACCTGCAGTAGGGTCTCCTTGGGAGTTGCGAGCAGGTTGACGGCAGAAGAGAGTCTCTGGAAGAAGTCAGCAGCCAAATCTCCCATGCCAATGCTCTGAATCCAGTCCATCAGCAAATCCAGATTGGCCCGGATCTGCACTCCTCTAGACCACTGGTAGAAGCCACCTCCAGACCCTTAAAAACATCCATATCAATATTTATTCAGAAGTCTCAATCAGTGCAAGAGGTAGCATGTTATTCATTATAGTTTTGCAGTAATTGTCAAAAGTCTCACAAAAAGTCAAAAGCTCAATTCAAACTAAAATATTTTGTCATAAATTTGTCCGGCTCTAGCAGACTGTTAGTCTATACAGACTAGCAGACTGTTTTAATGAAACAAGTCCTCAGAAGGACCTTCCGTGCATCTGCTCACCTCTCTCCATGAGCGTGTTGAAGAGCGAGGCGTTGGTGAAGAAGAACAGGTAGGTCAGCAGTTGAGATATGATCTCGCTGTGCACCTGGAAAGCGTTGAGCAGGTGCAGCGCCTCCTTCAGGACGTCCAGGATTTGGCTGACTCCCGCAGGCATGCGCAGCTGACCGCTCTCAGAGAAAGGGTTACTATCCAGCAGTCCCGGCAGCACAGCATACATACTCTAACAGAGGAGACGGGTAATATGTTTGTTTTGCTGTGTTTTCCAGTCGCTTGAATGATATATACTGTAGAGAATCTGATCATGTGAATGCTGCTAGCTTAAATACTTGCTAAAAAGTTGTCTAACAGCTTTATTAAGAGAAACTGTCTAACCTCTCCATATATTACACTTTACGTACTGCAGTACATATACTTAAAGAGTTAGCTCACCCAAAAATGAAAATTAGGCTGCGTTTTACTTTACGCTTACATTTTGAATATGGATATTTTTCTTACAAAAACGCATCGATTCACTACAGGAGGCCTTTGTTCACCCCCCGGAGCCGTATGAGACACTTTTTTTCTATGCATGGGCGCTTTTTATTTAACTTCTTTTGGACTGATGCACTGCAACACCCGCTGACTGCAATGATAGAGCTTGAAAGATCAAAGACAACTTTTAATATAACTCCGACTGGATTCGTCTGAAAGAAGAAAGTCATGCACACCTAGGATGCCTCGGGCAATTTTCATTTTTGGGTGAACTAACCCTTTTAGGAGCCTTTATTTTGCAACATGCATGAATGTATACATTTATTCATTACTAAATCATGACAATTATGCAGTACGTTTTTTTTGTTTAACATAAAAAAAATACAGATACAGAAAATACATATTTTTTTAAATCTGAATATTTAACTGTAAATATGACTATATAAATATGAAAAATCTTGACTTTCAAATATGAATATATAATAATAATAGTTTAAAATATATATAAATAAAATAAAATATATCTGAAAATACAGTGGTGTGAAAAAGTGTTGGCCCCCTTCTTGATTTCTTATTTTTTGCATGTTTGTCACACTTTAATGTTTCAGATCATCAAACAAACTTAACCAGATTCTAAATATATACTTTTATATTTAAAAGGTATATAATTAATAATCATAATACAGTTTGAATTGTTGTAAATCTCAGTATATGCTACGGTTCAAAAGTTTGGGATCAGTATGATTCTTTTTTTCTTTGAAATACATTAATACTGACATTTATAATGTTCTTTTGAAGGTTTTTTTTTTTTTTTTTTTTAAGTATTACAGTTTCCATAAAAATAGTAAGGACCACAACGTTGATAATAATAAGAAATGTTATTTGAGCAGCAAATAAGCATATTTCAATGATTTCTGAAGGATCATGTGACACTGAAGACTGGGGTAATGATGCTGAAAATTCAGCTTTACATCACAGGAATAAATTACATTTTAAAATAAATTAAAATAATTATAGAATTATAGAAAATAATTGTTTTAAATTGTAATAATATTTCACAATATTACTGTTTTACTGTATTTCTGAATGCACTCTAACAAATCTTACCACTCCAAACTTTAGTGTGGTAGTATATATGTATCAATATCAGAATATATATTTATATGTATAAATCCAGAATGTTTAGCTGAATACATAATATGTAACTACAAAAATCTGTAAATTCTGAATGTATAAATGTAACCCTAAAATATTAGAGAAAACACAGCACAGAGCACGACAGGCCCCATTATTTGTGCTTTCAGTACAGAGGACGTAGCCAGGAGCAGTGCTGTGTGCAGTTCCTGAACGTCGCGGCTGAGCCAACAGGAAGTACGGCACAGGCTGACTTCCTCTCAGTGGGGTGATATGTGTCTGTGACTGGACTCTGGAGAATGTCTCTTCCCTGACTGCCCATTGTTACAGCACCAGTGAGAGTCCTGAGTATCATTCAGATAAGACTAAGCCAGCAGATGCATCTCACATCCACAATGACTAAACCACTGCTGCCCCTCAGGAACAGATAAAAGGATTCTGAAAACAAATAAGACCAAGCAGATAAACTGTGCCAGACGGGAACTCAGGCAAGGCTGAGAGACTAGCAGGAACGTATTTTTATCACAGAGTTCACAAAAACACAGCATACTGATCCAAAACCCTGAAATAAAGGAACAAAATCATCATACAGCATTCATCAGGAAGTTGGTTCTTTAAGCACAAGGAAATAAGGAAAGAGAAAAGTTCTGGCAAGAGATTACGACCATCCACTGCAAATGAAACATCAGATTTCAAACTAAAGGTGTGGCCACATTTGCGGAATACCAATAATAAACAGGCAAAAAAATTATTTGCAAGCCTGAAATACACTAGAATTCTTATTTTGAAAAGTATAGGCTCTACTTTTTAAGTCTCTGCTATGCTGACTGATCATTTAAACGGACGCGGGTGATGAAAATATGCACTCTTACGATTGTCTTAAAATATTCACACCATAAAGTAAACATTGCCATAAATCGTCAACAGTCGATCATAAGCAATTGGCATAAATGTGCATTTTTTTGTTGATTGCGAACGCCTCTGAAACATTGAGTCTGTAGAAAGTGCAACAGCGCTACATTTTTACATTAAAATGTGCATTGCTCATATTTATTTAATTAAATCATAGCCTTTTCAAGTTTAATATCATTAGGCAGTTTTGCAATTTCTGTTCTTCAATCCCCAAATTAAAGACCTCTTAAAATAATTAAGGCATTTTGTATACAATTTAAGATATTTAAGACTTAAATTTAAAGGGACTTTTTTTGTCGCAAATGCGAGTGAAATGCTGAAATTTTGGTGAAAATAAGGTTCTTTGTCTATTGTCAACAGTGAAGTGATGTATGAAACAGCTCACCATCATTATGACCATCCATTGCGAATAAAACAATTTATTTCAATGTAAAGGTGCGGTTACAACTGCAAAATTTTGGCGGAATTTTGTGAGCAAAAAAAAAAAGGCTATTGTCTGTTGTCAATAGTGTAGAAATCTAGGAAGCACAGCTCACACAGAAGTCACAAAAGTCAAACCAAGCAACAAATCTGTAACCAATCCGAACCTGTTGCGTAATCTGCATGGGGACATTTTTCGCCCTTACACAAAATTGCCAATCGCATGGATTCCGATTGAAATGACTGGATTTTGTGCATGCAAATTCTTTAAACATGGGTAAATGCGTGTGTAAATGACACACACACACACTGCCAATTTGTCAGGGCACAGCAAAGGTTAATGAAGCCGAAACAAGTGCTTCACACTCGATGCACTTCAGCCATATGATGCCATTGAGAAACTAACCGGAGCCAAAGGTCCCGCCCCCATGATTCATCACTGATTGACACATTCTTGCCTTTATGTCACAGCCATGACATAATAGCACTTATTATCATGACTAAGAGATGCCTGGATCCCACCATTCACAGCAAATGATAAACAACCGAAATATCTAAATGCTATGCTGAAATCCGTTTTAATAGAACAGCAGTTTATGCTTTTTTTGTTTAATGATCCGTATGCTTTAATCACCTTACACAGTCTGACATCTGTCAGTCTGGCTTCTTCAAAGAGATGTACATGCTAATGCTTCAGAAACTAAACTCCTGAACTTCCTGAAAGGCATTCTGACTGCTTTAACTGGACACTCCTCTCCCTTTCTGGTGACGAGAACAGAATATTTCCTGCTCAGGAAACAGATGAACTCTGAGTCCAAATGTGGAGGTCCGCAGCTGCTTCCCCGTCAGGCAGAGGATGGGTAACTACGGCCTTCCTGTCTGCTGTACTGACAGTCCTCTTAACCCCTGATATGCCAGTTGTTTTATAGGACAGGACTGGAGCGACTGAACTGTGAAAGACGCAACCTTTCCATTTACTATTTACCCACAAAGTTAATCTGCAACAGATGCGTCACATATTTGGAATTTCTTGTTTCCAACTAGCCCGGATTTCAAGGTGACTTCATCACCTGCAGGATTTTCTGCACCGCTGAACGGATGTAACTCTGACATAACGCAATAGAGAATGATTTACATGATGTTTCCTTAAGTGTTATTTTAGCACTGTTTGTATAGTATTATACAGGAGTATTTATTAATAATTTTAATTGGCTTTTATTTTAATATTGTAATTTTTTATTTCAATATTAGCTTAGTAATGTTATGTGCATTTTTAATTTTTTATATATTTCTGTTTAGCATTAAAGTATAGTTATTTCAGTTTTAGTATTAGTAAATTCAGTACTTACTAAAGTACTTTGGTTCTTTTATTTAAACATGACATGTTTTTTTAAGTTAGTTTTTTATTATATGAATTATTTACATGATATTTAAAGGGGTCATATGATGCGATTTCAAGTTTTCCTTTCTCTTTGGAGTGTTACAAGCTGATTGTGCATAGATAAGGCGCATCGTGTGTGTGTGTGCGCACGTGCATGCGTGTGTGTGAGAGAGAGAGAGAGAGACCAGCTTCATCACTGTGTCTGTCACGCGACTCTGTTCCCCTTTCGGGCTCTGTCTTCACATTTATTTTGAAAGATGAAGCTCGCGATTATGGTAAGGGGCGTTACATTTCCGACGAGTGCTTGCGGTGTTCGGCCAATCACAATGCACTGGGTCAGCTGGCCAATCAGAGCAGACTGCGCTTGTCGGAAGGAGGGGCTTTGTAGAAAACGAAGCGTTTGAGAGAGGCGGGGGATAGAGGACCTACAATAATGTACAGTATTTGAAAAATAATGTGTTTTTTGAACATTAAAGCATGTCAACATATTCTGTTACACCAAATACACAAAATAAGGATCTTTAAAAAAAGCATCATATGACCCCTTTAATAACAGCTCTGGTTTCCTCAGAGATTCCCAAGGAGGCTTATCAAACATTAAAGGAATAGTTCATTAGAAACTAAACAATTCTCCTTATGTTATGTTATGGAGAAAATAGCAATGAACAGAAAATGACAATTTCAGTTTGATTGAACTATGTCTTTAAGACATTTATCAAGGACAACAACAGACAAATCCAGCAAGAAAATAAATGTTGTCGACATCGTGTTCCAAAACATTCCACGCTCATCTGAGAGAGGCAGGGATTTGTCATTAACTTAAGCCTTGAGAAAATACACTGTTAATGTGTTTATTTTTGATTCTTTGGGAGGAGAGGACAAGTTATCTCGCTCACCAATAGCTATGGTCAATCCCTATGTCTCAACTGCCTTATGACTTTATTTTGGCTTACAGACTGGAAGCACAGAATGGTGTTTACACAGTTATGTCCTGTTTCACATATTTTACATCTTTTATGGCTATGAGGAACATATTTAATGTAATATTATCATTACCTATCAAGAACAATTACTAAAAGGTTATACTTTTAGTAGTAATATACTAAATATATTGCATAACCACACAAAAAATTTAAATAATTTAATCAATAGATGGACATAATGGTCTTTAATGTACTTACTTTCGTGAGATAGTAGACACACTGCTGGAAGGTGAACATGACGACTTCCTCTAGGACAGTCATGGCCTCCTCGCTGGCAGCTCGTGTGGACTGGATCTGACAATCCATTGATTCTGAGCAGATGAAGACATGATATTATTGCACATTCACACCTCAAGACCTCAAGAACCAGCATTCTTTTGTTCTGAAACCAAAAGCTGAAATTAACCAATAACTACAGCAATGAGCCGAAGAGACCGTGTGTCACAGTGATCTAACACATATTTAGTGTAATTTAGGACAACACAGAGGGAAAGCTGGTACCTTTGTCCATTTCCTGTCTGTCCTGCTGTCTCCACGTTAAGAGAAGGGGGACCTCATGATGGATGAAGTGCAGCAGCTCAATGGAGTTGGACATCCACAGCACCAGCGGCTGCAGGCCTGACATCAGATCCTTGATGTTCAACACTTGCTGCTC
This sequence comes from Sinocyclocheilus grahami, assembly GCF_001515645.1. NCBI lineage: Eukaryota > Metazoa > Chordata > Actinopteri > Cypriniformes > Cyprinidae > Sinocyclocheilus > Sinocyclocheilus grahami. The sequence goes on from NW_015505620.1 coordinate 680,014, forward strand.
TGCTGACATTTCACTGGTGCTTCTGTAGCATAGAGAGCACAATGTTGACGTTATCAAAACACAGACTCGTGTTAAGTTTATTTATCCATCCATCCATCACTCAGTCTGCCTATCCAACAAACCAATCATCCATTCTTTATCAGACCAACCAACCATTGATTCTCCAAACCAGCCAACCATCTGTCCAGCTATATATTTTTTTTGTCCAACCAAACAAACAACCATCCGTCTAACCAACTATCCTTATCTCTAAAGAACCATCCATTTACCTGTCTAACCAATCAACCATTGACCTAAACAACCATCCCTTGATCTGTCTGACTAACCATCTATACATCAAAATATCTGTACATCCTACCTACCAGACATCTGTCTATAAACACCTGTCTATAAGCTGGTCCAACCATACATTTATCCATTTGTCTAACCAACCATCCTTCTACCTTTTTGCCTGTCAGTCTAAATATCTGCCAAAAACAACCAATCAACCAACAATTTACCTCTGTAACTTTTTTGATTATATCTCTGTCTAACCAACCAAGCAACCATCTTTCTATCTAACCAACAATCTATCCAGCAATCTATCCATCAAAATTTCTATCCACCCAACCAACTAACCAATCATCTATCTAACCAGCCATCCATCAATCAACCTGTCTGTCGGTCTAATATGTCTGTCCAACCAACAAACCAATCACCATATCATCATATAGCCATTTACGTATCTGTCTATCCAAACATCCATCTATTAATTTATCTGTCTAACAAACCAACCAATTTAACATTGATCTAAACAATCATCCCTTGATCTGACCACCCAACCAACAATCAGTCTATCCATCAAGATATCTGTCCATCCAACCAACTAAACAACCATCTATCTATAATCTAAACACCTATCTATAAGCTTGTCCAACCAAACAAACCATACATCTCTCAATTTGTCTAACAAACCACGGATCTACCTAGTCTTTAAGTCTAAATATCTATCCAAACAACCAACCAACCATCCATGTCTCTATCCATTTATTAATTCATTTGTCCAAAAAACTATCCATCTTTCTTTCTAACAACCATCTATCTGTCTATCCATCAAAAATGATGTCCATCCAACCAACTAACCAACCATTTGCCTGTCTATATACACCTATTTACAGTGGGGCAAAAAGTATTTAGTCAGCCACCAATTGTGCAAGTTCTCCCACTTAAAAAGATGAGAGAGGCCTGTAATTTTCATCATAGGTATACCTCAACTATGAGAGACAAAATGAGAAAAAACAGGCCTCTCTCATCTTTTTAAGTGGGAGAACTTGCACAATTGGTGGCTGACTAAATACTTTTTTGCCCCACTGTATTTGGTCTATCCAACAAATCGCCCAGCTGCACATTTATCAGTTTGTCTCTCTAACCAACCTACATCCATTCATCAACCTTTCAGTCTGTCTCCATGTCTGTCCAACCAACAAACCAATCACGAACCATCCATCCATCCACTAATTTGTCTGTCCAACCAACCAATCATTAACCATCAACTAACCATTTATGTATCTGTCTGTCCAACTGTCCATTCATTCATTCATTCATTCATCCAATCAACCAAACATCTCAGTCTAAAAGTCCAACCAACCATCCTAACAACTATCTAAATCAGACAAAGAAAAGCTGATTTAGCTTGGTGCAATGGTGTCACTGGCTTCACAACCTTCTATACCTAAACGCTTGCAAAACCTTTTCAATGTTTTTGCGGAGATGTTGAGGTTAATTTTCCCCCCTTTAGTACTTACATTCTAACCACTAATCTGTATACCTCACCACAATATGGAGGGAAAGATTAAAAATCAGGATGTGGACTAAGCGGAAAACCAACTGATAGAAAATGCCAGCTCTCTGCTAGCCAAATCTACAATTTAAACACGAGACAATCAGAGCCTGAACCACTTTAACACTGCTGTCTCTCTGCAGACAGATTTATTACTGGACACTTCCAACAGTTAATGACATGCTCAAGTGGCCCTGTCTCAGGTCATGATTGGGCGCCACAGAGAAAACAAAAGTGAATTGAACACACACAGCACCATGGGTGATAATGAGCTAGTTACTGCCGTTCTTTAAGTCCCCTGCTCATATTTCAGAGAGGCGTGTGAAAGAAGAATGGTTGCAGAAAGATATAAGCTCTCTCACATGTCTGGCTGCAGAGCTGCGAGTTCTTTTGTTCTTTCCTGTAGTGGAGGAAAAAAAACATCTCAGAAGTGCAGATCTGTTTAAGTGTGCCACAACCTTTAATCTCTGATGACAACAATTACCTATTTCAGCTAGCCAAAAGGGGTGTCAAACAGGACATGCTCTTGTCCTTTAAATAGCATCATATGGACATCATAGATTTGATATACCATAGTACTAAGTGACTACTACCATGGTATACTCCAAGGTACTTTCTTATAATGGCATGGTGCTTTTCTTGTTAATGATATTGTTGGCTGCTATTTGTACTCTATAAACTCCCACTCACCCACATGGTGAGCTGGATCTGATTAGCGATAGAGAGCAGCAATTTCCGGAGGTGAACCAACTCAATGAAGGTGGCGGAGTGCTGAATGCACAGACAGAGCAGAAAGGCTGGAGTAAGTTTGGGTTCTTCCCCTCCTGGGTCCACCATACTGAGAATCTTCTCCAAGACCTGATCTTCGTGCTGCACCTGATAGGACAGCGACACCACCCTGCCGTCCAAGTCCCTCCAGCGGGCGGCCATTTTTTGAGTCCTCCTCCTCCTGACGGATGTTTCACACAGATTACAGGGTGACGCTGTGGTAGAAGGACACAGCGTGGCCATCCAGGATGGGGTCTGAAAGGCTCCTGAGGCCGTAGGGTCCTTGAACATAAAGAGATAGTGCTGACCGAGCCCCACCAGGTCCCCTGGACACAACTCAACCTCGTCATCAAGGGGGACGCCGTTGTGCGTAACACATGCACTGTGGAGGGGTCTGAGCATAGTTTGCATCTTGCTACTTCCCTTGGTTTGGTCACTGGTGGCATCAAGGCGCCGTACGCAGCAGTGCTGAGGTAGGATGTCAGGAGCAAAGAGTAGGACGTCCACTGTCAGGGTCTCCTCATTCTTACCAGTGGAGGTTTCAATGGAGGAGCCAAATATACAACTGTTCCCACTCATCAGGTAGATCAGAAAGTCCTGAGAAGAGATTAACAGCAAAACCAGGAGATTTTATTAACCGAAACAACATAACTGTTGGCCAATAGACTCTGAAACAAAACTTCGAGTGAGTTTACTCATCGTTAAGTACTGGGACAAACAGTGTGGGGAAAATGATCTATATACCAAGGATTAGAGATTTTGGGATACATCTGTAAAACATGTATTCACCTTTTGTTTTGGTGACACTTCCTGTATCTTTCATTTTCTCAAAAAAAGTTTTTCTTTGCTTAACACTCAAAATGTGTCAACATGGTCTTGATACAAAAATGATATGCACTGTTAAGTTAAATATTCATTATACACATTGAAATCTCTAGCATTAGCATTTGATTATGAAGTATTTGTGAGTACTGTTCTTATGGTGTTAACAATATAATAATATTTTGTATTAAATGTGGTAACCATTTTATTTTTGGGGTGTTTTTAGCTACTATCGGGGCCTACTTAAAATAGAAAAATAATCAAAAAATCGGAAACATTTTCTTTACAATTTTTGTGATTACCTAAAATTATACATGTATATATTTAAAGTTTAAACTATAACATTTATCAGAATTAATGTTGCTAAAATAACATTAAAATTATGCAAAGAGGACCTTCATGACAAAGGCTGAGTTTAATACTACTGAATTTTATCTTTTTTTTTTTATAAAAATCTATAGATATAAATAGCTATAATTTTGACGAAAAGTATAGTTTTGAGGTACATTTGTGAAACCTTACAAAAGGTTTTTATTTTTAAAGACAACCTCTTCTGTACCATGCTACTTTTAAAGATAAATATTTCTAATTCAAATATGTTAATCCATATGTATTGAATTATGGTTTATAGATTTTAATTTAATTACTACATTTCCTAAAGTTCAGAGTTTCCAGTATACACTGCTTTGTAGATTATAATAGGACGGGAGAAATCTGGTGTAGACATTGTGAAACAGGAAGACTAACTTTTCCAGCAAAAAACGAAAACATAGAGGCTCGAGGGACTATGGACAAAAGCAAGAAAAACAGCAGTGCGTGGCAGAATGAGTTGTGTCAGTGCTATGGCTCACCGCAGGCTTAGTAAACAATGCTGATTATTACCTACAGTAAAGTGCAGTGCTGCACGTGTCCTCACGGCACTGGAAGTTTAACTGCTGATTATAGTTCAGCATTTAAACAAGACAATACGCATATACTTACTGCTAGAACCACATGCATGTGCTTTGAATTTGTCTTCATAATCTTGAAAGAAATTATAATAACTTTCTCTACCTCTGAAACTATTTATCTGGCTCCATTCTACTCACTTTTCACAATCAGTTCAACTCTAGATGGATTCTAATTGAATATTCAGTTTCAACTATAAATATTTGAAAAAATCTAAAAAAAAAAAAAAAGGCTTGTGAATGGAGTTTCATGTCTATGGCTCTTTTTTTCCCTGTGGTTACGTTGTATAGTTACGGTTTTTCCAGTGTAGTGTGTACATGCAAAAACTCACACACACTTGACAATGCATACTCAGCAAGACTAACTAAGCAATAGCAGGGTAGCGCAGTTCCTGTCTCTGAAAACATGCCTGGCTTTCCCACACAGATTGCTACATTTAACATGTTCTTCAAACACTAGAGAAGCTACTGCAGTCGCTGTTGAAGAGAAAGAATGTCCCTTGTTTTTGTTTTAAGGAAACTATTGATTTGCCGTGAAGGACTGGCCATTTATCCATTGGATCCTCCAGCATCTCCCACAACCCTACACAGGACAAGTGGTTTAGAGCAGTGGTTCCCAACCCTGGTCCTGGAGGCACCCCAACACTTTTGCATGTCTCCTTAATCAAACACACCTGATTCGGGTCATCAGCTCATTAGTAGAGACTCCAAGACCTGAAATTGGTGTGTCATAGAGACATGCAAAATGAGCAGTGTTGGGGTGCCTCCAGGACCAGGGTTGGGAACCACTGGTTTAGAGAACAGATGGATGGATGGAACTACAGAATTGTTTTGATTTGATTTAATCGAATTGATTTCAGCTGTTGTGGGGTGATGGAATCAGCAGGCCTCGATCTCTTTTTCCTTCACTGTTGTCTTAAATCTGTTGGATCTCTGGGTTTATTAAGAACGCTTGTAGGTGTGTTCTTAGCATTTCTCTCACACACCTCGCCTCCTCCTGTGTGAGAGGTAAGCTGCTCCAGGCAGCCCTCGTGTTGACCAGAGCTCCAGTTTAGCTCCTCTCTCACTCACTGCCAGCCAGTCCCAGGATGCCTGCAGACACATGGATCACCTGTCTGTCCAAATCCTGTCACTCTGGACCTGGGCCAATCCTGGAGAAAACCCCACCTCTCTCTAGTACAGTGTGTGGCTAGCAGACAGGATACTCCTCACCAGATAAAACTGTTTCAGTCAAGCCTTTACTGCACTGTTACCAACATGGGATGAATGCGCCAATGATTTATGTAAGGTTCAGGAAAGCGTCTTTAACTGGGGTCTGGGACATTTGATCACATCGTGCTATGCTTGTTTGTTATTTTGACAAATATTGAGATGTTCGACCATTATATGATACATGTGTAGCACCTCAGACTGATGCTAGTAAGATAGCAAGGCTAAAAGAACAAAAAAAGCATTAAATAACACTGAAGCAGCTTGTTCAACAGGATGTGCAAAACCTGATAAAATTGTAAGCCTTCAATGCAATGTACGTTTCTTCAGATGACAGCATAAATGCCCTCAAACCAAATACATATATAAAGTTTTCAGTTGCTTTTAACAATGAAATACGTGGGTTGAACTGACAAAACCCCATAATAAAGCCTAAATTTTGCACGGAAATTCCACAATATATTAAAGTTTCACCCCTTTGCAGGCAAGTATATGCCCTTAAATGAGAAAAAGTCACAAAATTTCAAAGCATCATGAGCATTTCCAACAACTCAAAAATGTAAATGTGTCAAACTGACCCATTAATACAAGGTCTATATATGGCTTGGGCCCTTCCTTTAATGTAAAATGTGAGATTTTTCATCCACTTCAAAAGGGGCATTCAGTAGCATTTAGCTAGTGTTAGAATCACTGTTCTATGTGTACTTTAAGTACTGATATCACAAATTCCCTTGTGGTATGTATACACACCTGTGTTTCTGTTTTTTGTCTTTAGACTTTTTCTGCTTCTTTAGCCAAACAGGGACTGAGTCTCCTGTTGTCTCCATTTGTGTGTTTCACTGTCAAGTTTTCACTCTTCGAATCACCAAACTACATGCTACTAGCGTATCTACAGATGCAGCAGCCAGTGAGCGTGAGGATGTTTAGTGAAACACCACGGGTCACGTCATTTCAACATGACTAAACACACTGAGGGGGCGACCTACACCAAATACAACTATTACGTAGTCTTCATCTCATGAAGTGTGCACCATCCAGATGAATTTGACAAAAACACAATTTATATCTTGACATGTAAAACCTTTTTATATTAGCAACAAACTACTGAATCTTAAAAAGCCAAAAAAAAGTCTTAAAAAGCCCAAAGTTCTGCTCAAAAAGCCATATGATTAGTAAATCACTGATGTACATAGTCAAAACAGCCACTGTTTTACCTGTCTGTGGTTGTATCCTTGCAGCAGAAGGAAATATGGGAAATCAAAGGGCAGGTGTATGGAGTACTGCGTGTTGTTGTCATCGCTGCTTTCCGTCTCCTCTTTCTCTGCATTGAGGCGGTGAGCCTCTTTATCAGCCTCTGCCTCTGGATCCTCCTGTAGAGGTGCATTATGGGTCTCACTGGCTTCTTTTCCCATAGTTGAGACGTCCATGTCACTCAAGCTCCTCCAGATACCCAGAGCATCCACCCCTTCATTCGTCCCATCCACATACAGGGAGGTGACCCGCGAACGGGCGTGCTGCAGCTTTCGGGCTTGGGCATTGAGGCCTGGGGTGATACAATTTTTTTTAAATATATGATTTACACATAAAAACCTATAGACAACATTTGCTTAAAGGGGTCATATGATGCGATTTCATGTTTTCCTTTGTCTTTGGAGTGTTAAAAGCTATTTGTGCATACAGAAGATCTGTAAAGTTGCAAAGATTAGTCTCAAACCCAAATAGATATTCTTTATTCATTCAAACACGCCCCCACATGTCTACATCACTGTGTGGGAAGATTTGCATAACGCTGCCCAAATGTTCACGCAAAGAAAGAAGGCGTCACTTTTATTCTCGCTGTAGTATTGTTGCTGCCGCCGCCATGTCGTAGAGACGCTGTGTGTTTCGTTGTGAAAGCAAAACTACTTTGTTTGGCCTTCCAAAAGAGGACACGACTAGAAATCAGTGGTTAAGTTGTATTTACAACACTGTTCCAGAACAGTTCAACCCAAATATTCAGATGTGTGCAGCACATTTTATGGAGGACTGTTTCCTGAACCTGGGAGAGTAGACTACAATGCCGGCTGTTCTGACTCACAGCCTGTAAGTACGATTTTTATATTTAAAGAATTTGCCACTGACGATTCAAACACAAGTTTTTGGCAGTGTAGAGTAGCGCTTGTTGTTTGTCATTTCTACGATCACAAATTCAGACAGATTTTATGTTTACGCGGCGCGATGCAACGCAACGCGTAAAAAGACAGTATAAGTCATTATAATCCGTAATTATGTCCCCACTGGATGCAACGAATGCCTCGTTTGTAATGGGTTTTATTGTTTTTTGTCTTGCCGCGCCACATTTTATCTGCCACATTTTGTTCAGATGATCTGCTATAGGATGACTCTGGATGGGAGTGACCTACAGCGTATTAAAAGTAATCAGATTACTTTTTTCAAGTAACTAGTAAAGTAATGCATTACTTTTTAATTTAGAAGAAAATATCTGAGTTACTTTTTTCAGATAAGCAACACCAGTTACTTTGTTTTCCCATTTATTGACTGACAGCTCTGCTGTCCTCATGTTGAGAGAAATCGGGAGTAAGTGCAGAGGCGTTGTGTGAACATGATGTTACTGTAGTTCTCACTTGCACAAAAACAGATTCAGTATTACTCAAAATTACTACAAACAGTGAAAAGCAAACTCCAAATATTATGGAAACCTGCAATAATTAAATAGCACAAATATCCTTTATGTATTTAATCCCATTTTAATAACCAATGCTACTGACCTTCAATGATCCAATTCCACCATACTAATAAGCAATTTTAGTGTGAAAGGGCTTTTGCATTTGCCAAAAATAAAACTTTTTTTATATTAAAAACAAACAAGCAAGCCCAGCCCAAATGAGAAAAAGTAACGCAAAAGTAATGTAACGCATTACTTTCCATAACAAGTAACTAAGTAACGCAATCAGTTACTTTCTAGGGAGTAATGCAATATTGTAATGCAGTACTTTTAAAAGTAACTTTCCCCACCACTGGTGATGTAACATAAACAGAACTGGACAGCATTGAAGTGCTGTGAAATGTTCTCAGAGCTCAGGCTTTCACACCCAGCGGCACTCTGGGCGTTATCAGCTGTGGAAATGGGCGGTCATCTACATTGTTCTGCCAGAACACACAGCGATGGGGGCCGAGCTTCCCCAGTCATCGATTCTCAAGAGAACCCTGTGGAACACCACAGCCCCATGCCAAAGAAAAAACACCCTCAAGAGTGCAGGAAACACGCTCAGAAAGAAAAACAAGCGGCCATTTCGATGTTGGCGGCTGAAGTGCGGTGGGAAAGCTCAGTGTGAGAGCTGATAGGACTATCCCAATAAAACATACTTCTGAGAGAGCAATTTCACTACGCTTCTTGCTGACAGGCTTTTGTTGGGATAAGCCGTGAGGTACCTCACACTGTTAAAACATTCCTAAATTGTGTCAACTGGAACATAGATCAAAGGTCAACTAGTCAAAACATCTCTAATGGCCGTTCACACCAAGAACGATAACTATATTAGTGTCTACACCAATGATGGGCAAACTTGGCCCTTCCAGGCCACTTTCCAGCAGAGATTTGATCCAACCCTGATATGACTCACCTGCCTGTAGCCTTCTAGTAGTCTTGAAGACAATGATTAGCTGGTTCAGGTGTGTTTGATTAGGGTTGGAGCTAAACTCTGAAGGAAAGTGGCCTGGAAGGGCCAAGTTTGCCCACCCCTGGTCTACACCAACGCATGAAAACATTCTGTTTATTACAAGCACGCCCAGTTTCGTCTCCTGCCACTTTAAAAGTTCAAATCTTTAAAGGTGACGGATTCTGAATGGCTGTCAATGTTTTTTAACGTTCATCGGCTGAAAAAATGTGATTCCAACGATATCATGTGGCTCTACCATTACAGCTCTGGTGTGAACTTCCCTATTCTCATAGAATTAGAATGATTTTTAAAACTTTATAGATATTGTTATAGTTCTCATCCTTGGTGTGGAGAGGACTTAAAAGATTCACAAGTCACAAAATAATTTGCTGCAATACCTGCGGTGACGGTGTCTGTATTCTTGGCACGTAGCGCCTCCACGTTTGCTCTTTTCTGGATCTCGAAACGCCTGGAGAATCCCTCCTTGGGTTTCCAGAGCGACTGCAACATGAGGGGCTTCTCGTGGTCACCGACAACCCGACAGCACTCCGTCTTCCATTCGTGGTCCAACCCAGTTCGGCCAATCACATCACAGAGCACATATGCACTGGAGTCTTCCTTTTCCAAGCAGTACCTGTGAGGCAAGAGAACTTCACCTCACTGGCTAGACTAATAACGAGTCTACAATGGAAACGACCAGTGACTTGGCATTAAGTGTATTTCTGGTCTTGGGTTTGAAGTACTGGTGAATTGAAACCAACTGAAAATATTTAGCTCAATCAATAACCATTAACATAAAAAAAAGGCTCATTAATACCAAGAACGATAATTATAAAGATAACTATAATGATATCTATATTGGCATCCACGCCAACGGATGATAATGTTCTGTTAATTATAAGTATGTGTTGCCATGTTGCCATTCCGCTCTTTGTTGTGACTGGCCCTTAGCACTTCGATAACGTGTTTTGACTGTGTTTTCTATGTGCACACAAGCACACAATGCTACAACAGGTAAACACGTCAGCAGTGTGACCAAACATCACCAAATTACCTCAATGTAATTACTGAAACTTTATTTGCAGTTTAGTTTTTTTAGCTAAATGACGGATTAGCTCAACGGTTTTGGAGTTCTGATCCCTAGTCCAATCATGGACGCACCCTAATTCACACTCATCTGACCCTTCCAATCTGAATCTGAATCAAGAGCGCATCCCTCACCTCTCCAGAGCCTCTTTGACCAGCTCTTTGGCACTGGAGTGACTGGTGGCCAGCACACTCTTGTAGTTGGTTCCTTGGCAGATGTCACTGCCAAATATCTTGAGGATCCCTGGGATAGTCCTCTGACAGGACAGCTCCGCGGGGTCGTCCGCTGCTTGCAGTTCTAGGGTTCTGCTGTCCCGACCTGGCCGTCGGTTTCGCAGAACAGGGCTTCGGTTGAACACCGTGGTCAGCCTGTTGTTGTGTCGGCGTATCTTGCTCTTGGCCGGCTGTCGGACTCCAGAGCTCTCCACAGACTGAGCCGTGCTATCAGACGTGCTGGACCTCAGAGAGACAAGGTTGAGATAACTTTAAAAGCTTGCCACTGATGTAAACATCTCCACACAGTCTGCTTTAGACACAACAATGAGTGTAATAGACGGTGGATCAAATACAAACCCTTGCTAAGTAGAGAGTTTCTATGCCTGAGAAAAACAACTGTGACTGTTTCACCTTGTTAGAAATGTAATATACACTGAGGTTTGACTAATCTCTTCATATACTATCTATAGTTAATTTGCGTGTCAATTTAAACATACATCTTTTTTATCTCAAGGTTGTTGGTTAGAAGCTAACCCGAGTGACAGATGTTTTTTTTTTTTTTTTAAAAGGCTTGACTTTCAAAATGTGCTATGAATTTTATTTCATTAAAACATCAAGGAGAAGGTTTTTAACTCATCAGCTAATTAATGTACTTTAGTAAAAACGATTACATATTGTCTCAAATAATTATAACATACACTCTAAAAAATGCTGGGTTAAATACAACCCAGTGCTGGGTAAAATAGAGACAAACCCAGCAATTGGGTTGCTTTGACCCAGCGGTTGGGTTGTTTCGACCCAGCGGTTGGGTTGCTTCGACCCAGCGGCAGCGGTTGGGTTGCTTCGACCCAGCGGTTGGGTTGCTTCGACCCAGCGGTTGGGTTGCTTCGACCCAGCGGTTGGGTTGCTTCGACCCAGCGGTTGGGTTGCTTCGACCCAGCGGTTGGGTTGCTTCGACCCAGCGGTTGGGTTGCTTCGACCCAGCGG
>NW_015505620.1:695376-697999 GCF_001515645.1 Sinocyclocheilus grahami
CAGCGGTTGGGTTGCTTCGACCCAGCGGTTGGGTTGTTTCGACCCAGCGGTTGGGTTGCTTCGACCCAGCGGCAGCGGTTGGGTTGCTTCGACCCAGCGGTTGGGTTGCTTTGACTGGGTTTGTCCCTATTTTACCCAGCACTGGGTTGTATTTAACCCAGCATTTTTTAGAGTGTAGGTGCAATTTAGACTTTTGCTTTAAACTTGTATTGTTCCTGGCAGACAAAGGAATCAGTACTGTATAGAGACAAAACCATACAGATATGACTATCTATTAATACATTAAGTATAAACAAACAATTAAGAAAAGAATATGAAATATTATAATTAGATTACATTATCACTCTGAGGCATACTTTTATGTGAGATGCATTGTTTTGCTTTTTTTATGTACCATGGACCAATATGATATTGCAATCATATATCAATGTTTTCATATGTAAATAGTTTAATATTACTGTTATGCTGTTACATAAGGCATGCTTCTTATACTAAAAGATGGCCAGGATATTTGTAGCACTGTTGGAGTTATTACTGAATGAACAGAGACAACAACAACAAAAAAGTTAGTTGCCCTGGTCTGCCCCTTCAAATTGCAATTCTATTATTGGAGAAGTGAGCTGAGCAAATTAGTGCAAACTCTCAAAAGTGAAGTATTTTTACACTATGGATTTCATTGCATGAATTCAGCAAAAGGCCAGAGGCAGTGCATTATAATTCAATTCTAACAACTGTCCGTCTGGGAAATGCTTTGCGTGTCTTCTGTTTAAAACATTAAAAATGACACTTGATTTGTTATTTTGCTTCAAATGCGCTCACCGTCATCCTTGTTTAACTTTATAATAATTTAATAATAATTTATGCATTTAGCAGACGCTTTTATCCAAAGCGACTTACAGTGCATTCATGCACATTTCACTCTTCATCTGCGTCACGTGTGTGATAAATCTAATTAAATGGCATGCATAAGTGTCTGAATAACTCACTGTAGAGATCCACTGCTGGGCTTTCTGCCCAGCATTGCCAGGCGTCTCTTGGGCGAGCGGATCAATAACCCCACTGGAAAGCCGAGAGCTTGTTTAGAGATGTGATTGCTTCTTTCCTCCGAGATCATTTTAGCATGTGCACGAATAGAATGTATTATTGCAGGAGTCAGGTGTTTAGTAGCTATATCACAGTCTGTGCGCTCCGCGTGCTGTCAGTGCAACACATGTTGCGCGTGTAGGTGTCACTACTAAAATAAGTGCTAAGCATGCCTCTCATCTCAGTCCTTTGATCGCCTTCATAAATATAATCCATTGAGAGATTTAAGAGAAAAACATGATCCACTTCGCCATTAAATAATGTTGATTTATCCAGTCCGGTATGTCCGACGACTGATAATCCGATATAGTTAAACGATAGCGAAAGAGTCTCCTTAAAGCTTTTCGTTGAGTGTCCCCTGTCCCGTGTGTGCGTGTTTGGGTCCCGTTTGAAAAGTTAAGCGCTCTAGCCGGAAGTCAATTCCTACTATGGCATGAGTTTAGCTCATGAATATTAATTAGGGTACGTGACTGGACGCGCAAAGAGCAAACGTCAGCTTGAACCAATTAATAGTCATGAGCAGTGTTGAGGGTAACGCATTACAAGTAACGCGAGTTACGTAATCAGATTACTTTTTTCAAGTAACTAGTAAAGTAACGCATTACTTTTAAATTTACAAGAGAATATGCAAGTTATTTTTTTTTCCCAATTTATTGACTGACAGCTCTCCTGTCCCCGTGTTGAGAGAAATCAGATGTTACTGTAGTTTTAAAATAAATATGAATATGCATTAATTCATCTCACTAAAACACAGATTCAGTATTCCTCAAAATGAATTAAAATAATGCAACTCAGAATATGATGCAAAGCTGCAATAATTAAATGTTAAACAACACAAATATGCTTTATTTAATCCCATTCTATTAACCAATGTCTCTGCTTCTGAGCTTCGATGATCCACTTTAACCATAATAATAAGTAATAATTACTCTAGACAAACATGTGTCTTTTTTTGTTTATTGCTGAAGTGTTGAAATGTCTTCTTCTGCATTCTACTGTACTTTCCCTTCAGCCTGAGGCTTATTCATTTCACTTTTGGTGTGAAAAGGCTTTTATATCTGCCAAAAATAGAACTTTTTTATTTTAAAAACAAACAAGCAAGCCCTGTCCAGATTTAAAAAGTAACGCAAAAGTAACGTAACACATTACTTTCCATAAAAAGTAACTACGTACCGTAATTAGTTACTTTTTTATGGAGTAACGCAATATTGTAATGCATTACTTTTAAAAGTAACTTTCCCCAACGCTGGATTGCGCATGAGCGCAAACTTCGCCACAGCAGGGACAACAGAGGCGCATATAAAACTCACCCACTGCTCTTACCTAAATAACTTTTGTAGCTTAAATAAGAATCAGTGCATAATGAATTCAAAGAGTAAATACTATACTCTAGAAAATGCTGGTTAAAAAGGGACAAAAAAATGCACTCTAAAACTCTAAAAAATGCGCTGGGTTAAAAAGGGACAAACCCAGCTATTGGGTTGTTTTGACCCAGCGGTTGGGTTGTTTTGAACCCAACCTTGGGTTGGTTTGACCCAGC
>NW_015505620.1:712671-716190 GCF_001515645.1 Sinocyclocheilus grahami
ACTTAAATGATTTTAGCAAATGGCTGCAATATAACAAAGAGTGAAAAATTTAAGGGGGTCTGAATACTTTCCGTACCCACTGTATATATATATATGACACAAGATAGTTATAGAAGTTCACAGAACTGACTCAGCAACAGCCGAGTAAAACGGTTTCATCTGAGCATGTGGCACTTTAAGCATTATCGTATCGCATATCGAATATCGCATTATTTAATGAGTTATCGCAGATTGCATTTTTCTTCAATATCGCACAGCCCTATTAAATAGCATACATTACGGTGAATAACTAATACGTGGTACGTCACTTAAATGACTGACATAATCATTAATTTAAATACACGGAAATGGTTTATGAAACAGCCTAAATGTCAGTTCCCTCACTGTATGTGGATGTGAGCGGACAGAGATCTGATCTGAAGTGTAAGGAAAAGGGAAGGGTGGGAGAGGATTTCCCTTGCACTGGGTGTGAAAGGACTCAACAAAGGTCAAATATGCAATCCATCTTTCTGCTTTGTCATAATATCAGCTCATTCTGCAAGCACGTCTTTGTTTTAATTCTAAATATTAGAAATAGGAGGCCTCCTCCCTCTAGTGTCAATGATCAATTAACACAAGGCAACCAGTTTTCCTCCTCAAGGGGGTGCTTTGAGCCACAGAAATATACCTGCTTGCATACTCAAATATATTCGATTGTGTTGTCCCAAACCTGTATTAATTTCTTTCTTGTGCTGAACACAAAAGAAGATATTTTTGAAGAATGTGGGTAACCAGACAGTTGCCGGTCCGCATTAACTTTAAAATACCCACATTCTTCAAAATAGCTTTTATGTTCAACAGAAGAAACTCATTCAGCTTTAAAACAACTTGAAAGTGAGTTTTCATTTTTGGGTGAACTATCCCTTTAATGTTAATAAAACAACAAAATACAAGTGAAAAATCACTCACTGCTCTTGACTGAAGAACTTTAATACAGTTGCTTTAATAAGAATCAATGTATAATTTATACAGTGAACTGCTAAATACACCTTCCGTACCTGAAAAATAAAGCACTGATTGTTTTATTTGTATATTATGTGCATTTGTAATGTGTATCTTTATTTTATCTTTGTTGTTAAAAAAAAAGAACAATGACAACGATTTTTTATCTTCACCCACTTTGGCCTAAATAACTTCCATTATTTTTTTTTATTTTAGATTTTGTTACCTTATACGGCTGTTTTTAAAATAGGGATATCAGTTGGGATGTACCGCTCAGACAACCTGCAAAATAGTAAAACCAACATGACAAAAAAATAAAAATCATTTGATATATTTTGCCGTATCGCTCACCCCTAGTTCAAACTGATTTGGTTTGATTCATTTAAATTCACAGGGGCCCTAGTCAGAGAAAATGTGTTGTGCATCACATGAAGTGTCAACATGTTTAACAATCAAGACGTATCCCATTTATCATGGTACACAAAGGTGATGAGTTTGCAGGTATGTATTGAAACTTAATCTGAACAGTTTTGGAGATTTCAGTCGTTCCCTTTAATGATGGCCATCTAGTGAACAGACAAGCCTGCCCAGGTAATCATGAATTCCCACACACCGGGACACGTTCAAAGTACTGAAATGCATTTAGAACATCTCAGCTATTGATGAGGTATGTTCTGTAGGTTTGCAGACGTGTATTTCAGCACTGTCCTCTGAACAAACTTTGTTTTGACCTCTGATTTATTAACACAGGGTATATACAGGAATCATGGAGTTACATTTAATACCTTTTAAGACCTGTTTTAAAGGGGTCATATGATGCGATTTCAATTGTTCCTTTCTCTTTGGAGGGTTACAAGCTCTTGGTGCATAAAGAAGATCTGTAAAGTTGCAAAGACTAAAGTCTCATTCTTTATAAAAGAGTCAGCCACGCTTACCTAAAAACAGCTCGTTCTAACACGCCCCCACATGTCTACGTCACTATGTGAAAGCGAAACTACTTTGTTTGGTCTTCCAAAAGAGGACGATATCTGCTTCGTCATGCCTCGAGCTGATCTGTGCTGGTCGCTGAGGAAATACTACAACTTCGCGCTGTGGATCGCCGGATCGGCTTTCACCGTGGACGAAGCGGAGTCCAGCCCGGGGTCGTCACATGTGGTTGCCGCAAGCCTCCTTCGTCGAATCCGCAGGCCTCCGCTCACTCTAGCCCTCCGTGTGTGATCCTGCGTTTCGGTGTGAAAAATAAACTACTTTGTTTGGTCTTCCAAAAATGGACATGACTAGAAATCAGTGGTTAAGTTGTATTTACAACACTGTTCCAGAACACTTCAACCCAAATATTCAGATGTGTGCTGCACATTTTATGGAGGACTGTGTCCTGATCCTGGGAGAGTAGACTACAATGCTGGCTTTTCTGACTCAAAGACTGTAAGTATGTTTTTTTATATTTAAAGAAGTTTTATATTTTATATTTAAAGCGAGTTTTTTGGGCAGTGTAGAGTAGCGCTTGTTGTTTGTCATTTCTCTGATCACAAATGCAGACATGGTTTTATGTTTACGCGGCACGATGCAACGCGTAAAAAGACAGTATAAGTCATTATAATCCATAATTATGTCCCCACTCGATGCAATGAATGCCTCGTTATAATGGGTTTTCATGTATTTGAATCATCGCTCCAGCCTGACCGTGCAACATCACAATATGGTAAGAGGCGTAACATTTCTGTCACACGCTTGAGGTATTCGGCCAATCACAACACACTGGATAGCTGGCCAATCACAGCACACCTCGCTTTTCAGACCGATGAGTTTTGTAAAAATCGATGCTTTTCAGAAAGGCGGGCATAGAGGAGAAACAATAATGTACAGTATGAGGGAAAATAATGTGTTTTTTGAACCTTCTAGCGCAATTACCATGTCCCAAATATAAAAGTCATTTCCATCCCTAAAATACATATTTTACAGTCACTGTTATGCACATTTATCATAAATACAGCTCAAATGCTTCCTACTAGTGTGGCCCAAAACATTTAGCAGTTTTATTACAGGTAGAATGCAAAATGTTTCAGTACAAGCATTTCAACCAAATGTCATTTATGCAATATTTCAAACCTTTAACCCACTGGGGAAAATCAACCCATGGCAACAGTTTAAAAGCAGCCCAATTTCGTGGAAAAAAAACAACTTCCCTGCATCCAACACGAGCTGAAGTAGTCAGATTTGACTGATCGCGGGTCAAAAGTAAGGAGAGATAACTGACAAGATGTTGGAGGATTTACTCCGCAACAGATCCCGAGCTCATTGACAAATCTTTTATCATAGGATGTGCTCCCTTCACACAGTGCGCGCGATCGCAAAATCAAAAGTGAACTGTGACTGCGAGCGCTCATTCAAAAGGGATTTAAATAACCCACATACTGATAGCAGCACCCTGATGCGCGAAAATTATATACAATATTAGAATGTTTGCGGAGCGGATGGGAGCATGCAGTAATGGTGAGAAATTCAGCGAGAGCGGGATCAACAAGCCCCGCGCTATCA
>NW_015505620.1:716575-725543 GCF_001515645.1 Sinocyclocheilus grahami
CTGCAAAGTTGCAAAGACTAAAGTCTAAAATCCAAAGAGATATTCTTTATAAAAGTTAAGAGTCAACCACGCCTGCCTAAAACCGCTCATTCTAACACGCCCCCACATGTCTACGTCACTATGTGAAAGCGAAACTACTTTGTTTGGTCTTCCAAAAGAGGACGATATCTGCTTCGTCATGCCTCGAGCTGATCTGTGCTGGTCGCTGAGGAAATACTACAACTTCGCGCTGTGGATCGCCGGATCGGCTTTCACCGTGGACGAAGCGGAGTCCAGCCCGGGGTCGTCACATGTGGTTGCCGCAAGCCTCCTTCGTCGAATCCGCAGGCCTCCGCTCACTCTAGCCCTCCGTGTGTGATCCTGCGTTTCGGTGTGAAAAATAAACTACTTTGTTTGGTCTTCCAAAAATGGACATGACTAGAAATCAGTGGTTAAGTTGTATTTACAACACTGTTCCAGAACACTTCAACCCAAATATTCAGATGTGTGCTGCACATTTTATGGAGGACTGTGTCCTGATCCTGGGAGAGTAGACTACAATGCTGGCTTTTCTGACTCAAAGACTGTAAGTATGTTTTTTTATATTTAAAGAAGTTTTATATTTTATATTTAAAGCGAGTTTTTTGGGCAGTGTAGAGTAGCGCTTGTTGTTTGTCATTTCTCTGATCACAAATGCAGACATGGTTTTATGTTTACGCGGCACGATGCAACGCGTAAAAAGACAGTATAAGTCATTATAATCCATAATTATGTCCCCACTCGATGCAATGAATGCCTCGTTATAATGGGTTTTCATGTATTTGAATCATCGCTCCAGCCTGACCGTGCAACATCACAATATGGTAAGAGGCGTAACATTTCTGTCACACGCTTGAGGTATTCGGCCAATCACAACACACTGGATAGCTGGCCAATCACAGCACACCTCGCTTTTCAGACCGATGAGTTTTGTAAAAATCGATGCTTTTCAGAAAGGCGGGCATAGAGGAGAAACAATAATGTACAGTATGAGGGAAAATAATGTGTTTTTTGAACCTTCTAGCGCAATTACCATGTCCCAAATATAAAAGTCATTTCCATCCCTAAAATACATATTTTACAGTCACTGTTATGCACATTTATCATAAATACAGCTCAAATGCTTCCTACTAGTGTGGCCCAAAACATTTAGCAGTTTTATTACAGGTAGAATGCAAAATGTTTCAGTACAAGCATTTCAACCAAATGTCATTTATGCAATATTTCAAACCTTTAACCCACTGGGGAAAATCAACCCATGGCAACAGTTTAAAAGCAGCCCAATTTCGTGGAAAAAAAACAACTTCCCTGCATCCAACACGAGCTGAAGTAGTCAGATTTGACTGATCGCGGGTCAAAAGTAAGGAGAGATAACTGACAAGATGTTGGAGGATTTACTCCGCAACAGATCCCGAGCTCATTGACAAATCTTTTATCATAGGATGTGCTCCCTTCACACAGTGCGCGCGATCGCAAAATCAAAAGTGAACTGTGACTGCGAGCGCTCATTCAAAAGGGATTTAAATAACCCACATACTGATAGCAGCACCCTGATGCGCGAAAATTATATACAATATTAGAATGGTTTTGGACACAAAAATAGCAGGAGCGGATGGGAGGGTGCGGTAATGGTCAGAAATTCAGCGAGAGCGGGATCAACAAGCCCCGCGCTATCACGTAGCGGTGCAGTTAGTCAGTGAGCGCCGTAACAGATGAAGTCAAATCTTGCGGGATTCCATAAATAAACTACACCGAACCACACTATTCGGACAAATATACATCATGAAAAGACAATAGACAATTTAATACCATAGAAAATGCCATTTAAGACTTTTTAAGGGCCTTAATTTTCTCTAAATTGATTTATCAACTTTTAATACTTTAAGACCCCGCAGACACCCTGTAACAGAAGCAAAATTACTTTCGTGTTAAAAAAAAGTTTAACGAGGAAAAACTTTCTAGTAGCTGTAGCAGTTACATTTGAAATAAGACACTCGGCTCAGTTTTTTTCCCCAACATGCACCACTAGCATTTTGAAAAAAAAGAAAGCATCAGCATTTTTTCTTCATTTTTATTCATGACAAATACAGGTTTTAAAACTGGAACAAAATGAAAACACTTCTCTAAACTAAAATCGTATAAAGATTTGGGATTTAGCATACAGAGGGGAAAATAAAAAGATAAAGCAGACAAAATACTGAACAAAACCGATCTTCAATAATTCCAATGTGTAAAGTGAGAGCGGACTGTACAGAGCAAACATGCCACAAGTGTTCTCTGAATGCAGACTAACAGAAATAATGGTGGACCTGCATGTGCATCTATGCCAGCTTATAGCAGTAAGCCCAAAGAAAACCAAACAAACACAAGAAAGGTCCTGTGGAAACATTGAAAAAGGGCTACAGAACCATTTTACATTTACATCTTTATCATATAGGCCACTACATCTGTGGTTCACCTTGTTTTAAAGCAGCGGAGTTGAATTGTCAGATGGAGGTCTTCAGGTCTTCCTCTTGCAGCTGTTCGAACTCCCCCTGATGTACACAAATGGTCAGAAAAAAATCCATTAGTGTGTGAAACCGGACACATTTACAGCACAACCAAAAACACAGCACCAGATTAACAGTCTCATTTACACAGCTTTTTAAAAATGATCAAACCACATTTTTTTAACGTCCAATAAGCAGTCGACACATTTGATCACTTTTATAAATATCCTCTTAATCGGTTTTCAAATCTAGAGATTTACATGTTTATATTTACAATAGCAGCAGCGAGAGCAACTGCTCGGCTGCAAGTAAAAATGACTGAAGGAAAGCACACAAATAAAACAATGAAATATTGAAAGAATTGATATCCCTCTTCTATAAGGCCAGACTTTGACACTGTAGGTGGCTGATCTTGCTCTGAAAGCATGCACTGCTATTTTAAGGACAACACAAGTAGGGAATTTAAACAAGACACGAGAGAGAAAGTAAAAGTTTACTTCCAAAAGACACACCTGCATTAAAACACAAGCTAATTCACGCTAGGGCTGAGCGATATATCCAATATCCCTGATAGATTCAGCCACGATATAAAATTAATCACCTCTGTGAATATATTCAATGATTTGAATGCCTTCAAAAATTAAGTAGAGCGTTAGTAGCAAAAATGCATGAAAATTTAGCAAGTCTGATTGATCCTATAAATCAATTCAAAACTGTGATTCAACATTAATAGATAAATACTAATGTTTTTTCTAGAGCCCGACCGATATTATCGGCCGATATGAGCCTGTCGCCAATTTACCGGTATCGGCGAATATGCCGCCAGGGTTCGGGAGTTACGGGTGGTTAAATTCAAAAATGTGTTTATGTATATATATTCTGTTTATGTATATACTATATTCTATATATAGTAGCAGTCAAATGTTTGGACCCTGGAATGGGAAAGTGTCCAAACTTTTGACTGGCACTGTACTATAATATACACAAAGAATATCGGCCGATATTTCGATATCGGCTTTTTTACTCCCTAATATCGGTATCGGCCCCAAAAAACCCATATCGGTTGGGCTCTAGTATTTTCCTGTGTACTGTTGCTTTAGTGCATATTAGGGCTGAAGATTTAACATGTAAATTTGGTGCAATTATTAACGGAAAAATTATAATGCATTAAAATTAATGCATTTAATGCACCCGCCAGACCTGTACTGCATGCAACCTAACTGCATACACAAGTAATCACATTTCACTGTTGTTGCTGTTTTTTCTCTTTCTTTCTCTTTAATTCCCACTATTTTACTACTTTCATTTTGAATAGGCTACAATGGCAAAATGATGGCTCCTCTTTTTAAAGACAAAAAGAAAAAAGCTCATTTGAGAGTTACTAAATATTTGAAATTTCATCCATAAGATGAACTGATATACGTTTGTTTAGCTATATCACCCAGCCCTAATTCAAACCTATTACTGGTTACTGAACAGGCAAAATGAAAATAAGCGACACAAACAAGGAGAAAGAACTGTTTTGAGCTTGATAGGTTACTGTGGGATATCAATTGGGCTCATCTGTAAACCTGACATGTTACGTCCACCCCGTTTAGGTGTAGAGTAAACCATTGGCACTTGAAACCAACAGAAAGCAAAACTGAGAACATTTAAAACTGGGAGAAAAGAGATGGGGTAAATAAACATCAAGCTCTGAGACACGTTCACAGGCAACATCATTCAAATGGATGTGGGTAGTGAAAGGAGTACCTTGGGTGAGTACCTGCACAGATTGACAGTATCCTTGATTTTTAAATTGGCTTTTCATGGGGGAGGGGGTCGCTCACAACACCAACGCTGTGTGAGGTGTGGAAGTCAGCTGCAATAATTAATTAACCCTACACTTCCATCATCCCAAAGCTATCGGATCTCAACTTTAAGAACAGACGGTATTAAAAGTGCAACATATCCATGTAACTCCAACAAAACAAATACATATATATATATATATATGTATTCATTGCAGTTCAATGAACTCTTTGGACCTCTTATTAACACCTTATAGACATCAGATGGTAAAATGCTGTGCGCTTATGCATGTACATGCATAAGAGCACACAATCATTTTATATGTGCAATAGATGTGTAAACAAAGTTCAATCAACTAGTTTAATCTTACTGCGAGCATAGAGTAAACAGGTTGAGGTAGTAAAGGCAGAGTTAGGAAAAAAAGAAAAAAAATAAACACGTAAATTTGGAAGAGAACTTGTCTAAAGAGACAGATGTATGACCGATACAAAACGAGGTACCTCCAAGCATGTTTTTCAGGACTACACTGGCCTTTCCCTCTGGGTTTGTTTCTTTCTACTTTCTTCCGTTTCATCAGCCTAGTCCCCATCTTCAGTGCATACTTACGATGCACTATTAAAAAACAGGAAGAAAAATCACAGACAGAACTGAAAGAAAAGGGGGGGAAGGGGAGAGGGGGAGAGACCCGGGCCGGGGAGGACGGTGCACTTACCTGGGGCTGATCTGAGGTCCTATCAGATCAGTTTTAATTGGACTGTGTGTCACCTTCAGAATGTAGCTCTTGCGCGGTGCCGTTCACGTCCGCTTTGGGAGGCTCGGCATCAGAGAGCTCATTAGCCTTCTCAACCGAGCCCTTTCTGCTGCTCCTTTTCTCATCTGAAGAATCCTTGTGCTCTGTGAGAAGAATCACAACTGCATTCAGTAAACAGACATCGGTATCTGGGCGATTCAGAAAAATAGAATTAGATTTGTGCACAATGGATTTCGGCCCGGTCCACACGAACGCGGTTATTTTTAAAACCGCAGCTTTTTCTACGCAGTTAGGCCTTTCGTCCACACGCAGCACCAGGTCACTGAACCCGAAAATTTTTGAAAAACGCCTGCCAGGGTGAAGATTTTCAAAAACTCCGGTTGCAGTGTTATCGTGTAGACAGTGAAACCGGAGTTTTAGGCTTGTGACGTCGGCGCCTATGCTGTTATCTCCGCCTACTGCAGACTTTTTCCGGCTTCCGATTGGCTAACATGGCTTTACGGTTGAGATTATATCGCCACCTGGTGGTTTGGCATGTTCTTGACGGTGCTTCATAGCATGCGTTTGTTTTCATGTGGACGGAGATTTTTTTTAAAAGGGAAGAAAAACTCAGTTTATAAAAATACCCGTGTACGTGTGGACACGGCCTTAGTTTCACAAGTCAGTTCAAACTGTTTCAACGAAACGTTTCCCAACTTCTAATGCAATGCTTCATTTGTCTATACGTTTAATGAAGACTACACATTTTTCTTAAAGGGGAGGTCTAATGCTATTTCAAGCATTCTGAGTTATTTACACTGTTAAAGAGTTGGATTCTCATGCGACGCATGGCCAAAGTTTCAAAAAACGAGTTGGATGTATGATGTTGTATTTCTGTGCCAAATACACTCCTTCTGGATTCGAATAAGTTTTGGTAAGTTCATTCATATAAACACCCAAATCAACATTTAGGATTTTCTTCCAATAATTTGTGCATCATGAACAGTGAGTGATCTGCCTGCTACAGTATTTTTCTGTGTGTCAGCGTCTCTGGTCTGTGTTAACAGGCGTTTACAGACTTCATATTTTCACATAAATTACATTTTGGAAAATGATTGCATTGCAACGCACTTTGTGCAAGTCCAGAACAGAGACGAGTTGCAATAAGACAAAAAACATCCGGTTGCCGATCGCGTAAGTTCCAGGGGCAGCTTCTTAAGTTTGGCCATCCTAGATTTAATTTAAAGTATCTTCAACTGTGTTCCGAGGATGAACGCAAGTCTTAGCGAATTGGAAGAACTTAATGACAGAATTTTCATTTTTGGGTGAACTATCCCTTTAAGTGTACTTAGAGTTCACCTTAAAGACTTTGTCTCTTAACACACTTAAGTAGACTTTTTTAAAAGTGCACTTAGTAATAATGTCAAATTAAAAGCTTTACTTATAGTCAGTGTTGGGGGTAATATATTACAAGTAACGCGAGTTACGTAATCAGATTACTTATTCAAGTAACTAGTAAAGTAACGCATTACTTTTTAATTTACAAGAGAATATCTGATTTACTTTTTCAGATAAGTAACGCAAGTTACTTTTTTTTCCAATTTATTGATTAACAGCTCTCCTGTGCCCATGTTGAGAGAAATCAGATGTTACTGTAGTTCTAAAATAAATATGAATATGCATTAATTCATCTCACTAAAACACAGATTCAGTATTCCTCAAAATGAATAAAAATAATGCAACTCAGAATATGACGCAAACCTGAAACAATGAAATGTTAAACACAAATATCCTTTATGTATTTAATCCCATTCTATTTGCTTCTGACCTTCGATGATCCAGTTCAACCGTACTAATAAGTAATAATTACTGGTGTCTTTTTTTGTTTATTGCTGAAGTGTTGAAATTTCTTCTTCTGTATTCTACTGTAGAGATGTAAATGTACTTTTCCTTCAGCCTGAGGCGCATTCATTTCACTTTTGGTGTGAAAAGGCTTTTATATCTGCCAAAATTAGAACTTTTTTATTTTAAAAACAAACAAGCAAGCCCTGTCCAGATTTAAAAAGTAACGCGAAAGTAACGTAACGCATTACTTCCCATAAAAAGTACCGTAATTAGTTACTTTTTTGGGAGTAACGCAATATTGTAATGCATTACTTTTAAAAGTAACTTTCCCCAACACTGATTATAGTACATTTTAAATCATTTTTAATATTTTGTTGCGCTTCAAACTAACATACAAAAGCACATGTAAAGCACTTGATTATAATGTGTTATTCAGTAATACATTTAAAATAAATACATAAATGCTTGTCAGTACATTGAGCGATATACCTGAACTATATTTAGACAATAGAATTATAAAAACGGTTTAATTCCAAATAACATTAAATTAAGAATAGTAAGGCAAAGTAAACAACAAACAAATGAACACTAAAGCTAAAGGCGCAAAACTCGTCACCACGTTGCCAAGGAAGTCGTTATGTTGTTGCTAAGGTGTCCAGAGTATTAGTCCGCGGTTATTACGCGGCTGATAGAGTATCGTGTGCTGTTTGTAGCGCGATGTTAAAACAAAAAAAACACTTGTAACACGCGGATGAAGACGAGGGCGGATGTTTAGCGCATGTGTTCAACGACGAGACGCTTAGCCTAGCGTGCTAACTGACCCCAACACCCCGCACAGACTAGCACACAACACACCGGCCATTTCAGCAGCTCTCTACAAACACATCGACACGCGTTCTTCGGTCGTTCGGTGATCTGCAGAGCTCTGTGTGCGAGTATTTAACAAATCGCGGCTGCTGGTTAGCCGCTAGCTCACTTACAGCCTCGTGATCCCAGCGAACATTACAGCGCTTCTCGTCCGGAGCCAGGTTCCGGTCCCGGCCCATTAACTCATCGAGTAACTGGGCAGCAGAAAGCATCGTGCCTCGGCTTTATCTCAGATCCGCTATAAGAGAGGCGTATTATTCATTTATAGAACAACGCGTGCTGCGTCCCCTGCTCTGATCTCAACAACAAAATGGCAGATCAGCGCGCAGCGGATGTTCACCTCGAGGAACAGTCGTTAGTGCGCCATCTAGCGTATAGGATGATATGTGTTTTTCAAATTAAAGGGATAGTTCACCCAAAAATGAAAATTACCTCATGATTAACACACTTGATCCATCCTAGGTGTATATGACTTTCTTCTTTCAGGCGAATACAATTGGAGTTATATTAAAAAATGTCCTGGCTCGTCCAAGCTTTATAATGGCAGTGAATGGGTGGTGATATACAATATGATGATATACAGTATTGACCCAAATATAAGACGATCCCCTTGTCCAAATACCCACACTTGCAGTCTTGGCCACTTGAGAGCGCGTGCGCGCGACAGGAAGTAAGTGCGCAAGACTGTCCCAGGTCTTAAAAACGCCAGAGCGCAGTGCGCTTAACGCGCACTATCTCGAATACTGCTCCGGAGCGCTATTCGAGGCTTAGTGTATCCCATCATGCATCATGTTCTGGAAATAAATCGTGAGACTTTTTTGCCGAGATCTCGCGAGAGGTCACGGAAACCATTCCAATGCAAGTTATATATTAATATAATAATTAGATATTACATATAATTTGGTAGAAAAACACTGTTTTTACGTTTTATTGGTGCAAAGATGAGTAGTGGTGATATTTATTTTGTACAACATTTGCAACTGCTTTTTATCACTTAATTAGAAGCACCACAAATTAAAATGGTCATGTTATAGAGACACTGAACAGACATTTAGAAGTTGATTTTAAAATGCAAAGTATTTAAAATTAAAATACAGCTGTGTAAACACTTGCATTTTTACAACTCTACAAGTGTGTCCCATCAGGTAATGAAAAGTTCGACACACACTTGTGGTCTTCGTGCTCACTTGAACACTTGGGCCAAATACAGGAAATACGTCATATAAGT
>NW_015505620.1:725557-733434 GCF_001515645.1 Sinocyclocheilus grahami
TTTGACATGTCAATAATACACCCACAACAATAGGTGGCGCCAAATACGCATGAAACGAGTGTGTCGTGAAATATGTAATGTAACGCGTGTTGTAAAGATCGCGAGTAAAAACTAAAGAAAAAGAAAAGCTTACAGCTGCATGAGTCGTGACTGTCACGTTAGCCTGATGCGACCAAACTCTCTTTGTGATTTTAAAACGTAAGACGGTACCCAGATTTGAAGACGACAGTAAGATTTAACTTCTACTGTTAATAAGATTTTGGTGGATAGCCTAAATGTCCTAATTCAGATGGGCTACCGTTTTTTTTTTTATGGCATATCAAAAAGTGTATATTTTTTAAATGAGATTGTTGGTACATTTGACCAGTTTTTACCATACTTTCAAAACAAAAATTAAAATAGGAAAAATATGCAATATGAAAATAATTGAAGACAAAATGTGCTTTACTGAGAAAAAACAAGATTTGGTTTTTAAAAGCCATTTTCCAAAAGGTACATCTGGAAAAAGGGGGGTCGTCTTATAATCAGGGTCGTCTTATATTCGGGCCAACACGGTAATAAAGGCCTCCTGAAGCGAATTGATGCATTTTTGTAACAACAGTCGTCAGTGCGCCATCTAGCGTATAGGATGACATGCCTTTTTCAAATGAAAGTCACCATGAAATTAAAATGGACTTTCATTATTTATTAATGGTTTATCGTTGCACATTATTATTATTATTATTATTATTAAATGCATGTGTTTTCATAATCTTTAGTAAAAATAGGCCTAACTTTCCCTCCCTCTTACAGTGGCATCTCCCCAATATCTAAACTTAATGGCATGGTTGATTATGATTTCACTTTTTTTACTTTAGTTAGTGTGAAATGTTGCTGTTAGAGCACAAACAATAGCTATAAAGAGCTCAAAGTTCAATGCAAAGGGAGATGTTTTCCTTTAAAAAAATCGCTGTTTAAGGACTACAAAAATGCTGCTAGGGACTACAACAAGCACTAACCCCAATGTTCGCATAACCCCTGTCCCCCGGGAACACACAGCTACCCATAAGGGGGTGTGACGTTATCAAGACACCGTGCACTAGGTGGTTAGCGAATCACAACACACTGGGCCAGCTAACCAATCTGATCCTGATTGCGTATTTCTGAGGGAGAGGCTTCATAGAACCAGGAACTCAACAGATTTTGATGAGAACGGAAACAGCAGTTAAGAATAAAGGTAAAATATGTGAAATATTTTGTAAGTACATATTTTATAATGTAAATTCAAAAAAATGAAGCATGAACTCCAACCAATAAACACAATCAAGCCTTCGAAAAAAGCTGATTGACCACCCATTTAAAGGGGGTCATATGATGCAATTTCAAGTTTTCCTTTCTCTTTGGAGTGTTACAAGCTGTTCGTGAATAGATAAGATCCCTAAAGTCGCAAAGTCTAAAAAACCCAAAGAGATATTCTTTATAAAAGTTAAGACTCGTCCACGCCCTCCTAAAACGCCTCGTTCAAACACGCCCCCACATATCTACATCACTGTGTGGGAAGATTTGCATAACGCCGCCCAAATGTTCACGCAAAGAAAGAAGGCGTAACTTTTATTCTCGCTGTAGTATTGTTGCTGCTGCCGCCATGTCGTGAAGACGCTGTGTGCTTCGTTGTGAAAGCGAAACTACTTTGTTTGGTCTTCCAAAAGAGGACACGACTAGAAATCAGTGGTTAAGTTGTATTTACAACACTGTTCCGATGCGATGCGATGCAATGCAATGCGTAAAAAGACAGTAAGTTTTATAATCTGTAATTATGTCCCCACTGGATGCAACAAAAGCCTCGTTTGTAATGGGTTTTCATGTTTTTGTCTCGTCGCTCCGGGACACGGCATCACAGTATGGTGAGGGGCGTAACATTTCCGTCACACGCTTGAGGTATTCGGCCAATCACAACACACTGGATAGCTGGCCAATCACAGCACACCTCGCTTTTCAGACTGATGAGCTTTGTAAAAATCGACGTGTTTCAGAAAGGCGGGGCATAGAGGAGAAACAATAATGTACAGTATGTGGAAAATAATGTGTTTTTTCTTACCTTAAACCACATAAACACATTTCATTACACCAAATACTGCTCTTTTTTAGCGACGTCATATGACCCCTTTAACAACTATCTCACTAACTATTAATAAACAACAAATTAGGAGTTTACTGAGGCAAAAGTCTTAGTATGTTCTCATTTGTTTCCTTGGTTAGGTGTTCCTCATGTGTCTAGTTTAGGCCCGGTTTACACTAGTGCAGTTTTGTTTTAAAATGGCATTTTAAAATTAAAACGATCCTCATCTACACTGGCTTTTTCACTGCGTTTCAGAAACGATCTCCGTCCACTCTACACAACCAAAAATGCATGTCACATGACCATTCATGCACACTGGGCATGCGCGTAAAAGTGTAAACAGAAAGTTGGTTGCTAGTCACTGGCAGGTACAAGAATGAGCATGGTGGCGAGGAAAAGCATGGACGTCTTTGTTGCCGATTGCTCTACGAACAGCTTGCCTCTTGCACATATATTATTAAATATTGAATTTAGCTGTACAATTGCTGCTAAAACCGGCAACAAAGCCAGGAAAGTTTGCAGTTCAATTTCCATGTTATTGTTTACATGGTTGTTAAGGATACACAGAGTGAATGTGGGCAGCCAAGCCATCGTTTTCAAGGGTCAAAAACACCGTAGCAAAAGTTATGCATTTTAAAAGCAAAAACGCACTAATGTAAACATAGCCTTAGTTCTAGTTATTTAATTATAAAGGCCAATTCACACAGCACAGGCAAACGCCAACAAACAAGTAGGCTGTTGGATTTAGAATTTTATGAAAAATAACATGTTCACACTGCCACAACAGACACTGACAACATAATTTACTGGTGATAACTGAGATGACACCCCGTTTAAATAAGCAAAGTGGTAGCAATTGGACAGGTAGGATCTAAACCATCTTAAAGCCTGCCCTTGAATACCTATATAGTTTTGTAATCGATCTATGAGTATGTCATGGTCTATATCAGGGGTGGCGAACATCGGTCCTGGAGAGCCGCAGCCCTGCAGAGTTTTGCTTCAACCCTAATCAAACACCTGAACAAGATAATCAAGGTATGAACGGTATAGGAAGCTACAGGCAGGTGAGGTTTAATTAGGGTTGGAGCTGAACTCTGCAAGGCTGCGGCTCTCCAGGACCGGAGTTCGCCACCCCTGGTCTATAGTGTTGAACGTAGCACTAAGATCAAGTAAAACTAGCAATGAGATGCAGCCTTGGTCTGACGCAAGAAGCAAGTCATTTGTAATTTTAACAAGTGCAGTTTTGTGCTATGGTGGGGACTGAAACTTTTTCTTAATTTTTTGCAGGAAGGAGCACAATTGAGCAAAAACAACTTTTTCTAAAATTTTAAACATAAACAGAATATTTGAAATGGGTCTGTAATTTGCCAGTTCATTAGGATCTAGTTGTGGTTTCTTAATAAAAGGCTTAATAACCACCAGCTTGAATGGTTTTGGGACGTGACCTAATGATAACGATGAGTTAATAATATTGAGAAGCAGTTCTTCTGCTACTGGTAGCAACTCTTTCAGTAATTTAGTGGGTACAGGATCTAACAGGCATGTTGTTGGTTTAGATGCAGTGATAAGTTTATTTAGCTCTTCCTGTCCTGTATTTGTAAAGCACTGCAGTTTTTCTTTGGGTGCGATGAATGAAGCTGAAGTTCTAAACACTGAAGAATTTAAATTTGTTATTGTATTTCTGATGTTATCTATTTTATCAGTGAAGAAATTCATAAAGTCATTACTATTAAACTGTGCGGGAATATTTAGATTGGGTGGTGTCATATTTGTTAAACTAGCCACTGTGCTAAATAAAAACCAAGGATTGTTTTGGTTATTTTCTATGAGTTTGTGGATATGCTCGGCTCTGGCAGCTTTTAGAGCCTGTCTATAGCTGGACATACTGTTTTTCCACGCAATTCTAAAAACTTCCAAGTTAGTTTTTTCTCCATTTGCGCTCAAGATTACAAGTTTCTTTCTTGAGAGAATTGGTATTACTGTTGTACCATGGCACAGTACGTTTTTCTCTAACCTTTTTCAATTTGATGGGGGCAACAGCTTCTAATGTATTAGAAAAGATAGTGCCCATTATCTCTGACAATTAGTGCTTCATCAACATTTACCAATAGGTCTGAAAGGAAATCTGCAAATTCTGTTAGGAAATCTGTATATGGCCCTGGCGGTCTATACACAGTAGGCAGAGCAAGAGATACGATAGATTTCTTTTGCATATCTGACAGTGTAACATTAAGCATTAGTATTTTGAATGAGTTAAACCTGTATCCTGTCTTCTGAGTAACATTGAGAATCACTATAACACCGCCACCACGACCAGTCTGAAGGGGTTCATGCTTATAACAGTAGCTTGGTGGAGTAGACTCATTTAGACCAATATAATTATCAAAACTATTATCTGTGATCATTTTATTTACAATAACTGCTTTGGGTGCGAGTGATCTAATGTTTAGGAGCCCAAACTTTAAAAATGTTTTTTGTTCATTTATTTCGCTTTTTTTTTTATTTAATCAGGATCAGATTTTTTCTAGAGCCTGAATTAAATTAATATTTTGACCTCACTATTCGGGGAACAGACACAGTATTTATAGATTGGACAGCACAAGTACTTCTATCGTTCTTCTATCACTGAATGCAGCTCGAACGTGTCCTCACCTGCACTCAAAGGTAAACACACATCCACCATTAAAGCAAGCAAAAGTGAGTAAAACAATGAAAATGTGTGTAAATAGAGTATTAGCAATGTAAGCGAGATTAGCGGCAACCACACTGGCGATGCTAACGGGCTATAAGCTAATAGCGGACTTGGGAAATAAAATGTAAAAAACTAGTGATAACAAGGCCCTCTGATTGTTTTTGTTGAAGAATACGATAGGGGATATATTCACACATTATAGAAACGGAAATGATGGTGTATAAAATTGATTTTAAGATAAAAATAGACGATAAAGAATTAATTTGACGGAGCTCAAACTCAAAACATGTGGTAGCAACAAACAGGAGGTGATGTGTAATATCAAGTTGGCCACCAGCTGTAATATGAAGTTGGCCACCTACAGCTGTTTCCAATTAGAAGGACTATTTAAATTGCACTCTTTCACTTTCACATTGCAAAGTATTGTTTTGCTGTTGCGGACTCTACCAAGCGTTTTCATTGCCATTGCCATTATATTGTTTATTTTGTACTTTGGACTGCTCACTTGGATTTTGACCAGAGCCTGTTCTTTTGTATTACTCTTTTGCCTCTGCCTTGGATTACAATGTTTGCTGGATCTTGACCTTGCCTGTTTTGACCACACCGTGTGTAAATAAAGCTCGTACATGGTTCTATCTATAGAGTCCCCATATAGCAATAGTTTTGATCAAACAATTAAATGTCAAACATCGATTTAACCATTGATACTTATAAGTTAAAGTAAATACATTAGAAAACGGCACACTTTCAAGGACGCACATTTAATACATTGGTGGAGTAAGAACATAAGGTAGCCTAAAGGTATAGTCGCACACCGGACGAGAAACGCAGCACCGCGTCTAGGACAACTCACAGGTATTGCACCCAGTTCAAGACAGCAGTCCAAAACAGTTAAATCTAAAAGTTAATTTCAGGAATTAACAAAGTTGCGTCTATGAGTTTGATACGGTGTTTGACAAAACAGCAAACGGAAAGAGAAAGCTCGATCTATAGGCTATTATTAGCTCTCAAGCATACAGACAGAAAGACAAACGTTGTGCTGAAAGATGCAAAATACACAATCTTCCAGCCTAGGATGAAGTCATTATGTACATTAACAATAATGTAGCGAATCAGTTCAAAGGGGAAATATGAATAATTAATTATAACAAGTTACAATTAATGATAAATATTTAGATCCGCTGTAAGTACTTACTTGACATCTCGGTGTCAACTGTCTGTCAATTCTAAGAATGTTAATTTCCTGGTCAAGGAAAATAACTTTCTTATTGTACAATACTACTCCGAGCATGTAGCACAAATCTGCATGATTAGGGATTCCAGTTATGAGCAAACAATGAACAACCTCAAGTGTGATACAAGTAAGACTTTATTAACTACATAAACACTTAAACTAGAAATCAGTTCAAAGGGGAAATATGAATAATTAATTATAACAAGTTACAATTAATGATAAATATTTAGATCCGCTGTAAGTACTTACTTGACATCTCAGTGTCAACTGTCTGTCAATTCTAAGAATGTTAATTTCCTGGTCAAGGAAAATAACTTTCTTATTGTACAATACTACTCCGAGCATGTAGCACAAATCTGCATGATTAGGGATTCCAGTTATGAGCAAACAATGAACAACCTCAAGTGTGATACAAGTAAGACTTTATTAACTACATAAACACTTAAACTAGTCTAACATACACTCTCTCTCTCACACACACACACACACACACACAGTTGGCATAGGAAAAGGGGTTAAAGCTTAAGCAGTAAAGAGAAGAGAAATAAAGACATGAAGCTATGGTACAATTTGATATTCAGCAGATCTACAGCATGAAGGAAACATCAGTTTCTTAGTTCAAACACACCTTTGTAAAAAGGTGCAAATTATACTTAAGTCCCACCTCTCAGGATTTCCAAGCGGGAGGTTGGAAATACTGGGGAGTTTTATGACCCTTTGTCTGAGAGCATGGTAATTTGGATATGGAACTGGATTGGATGTTGATATGCAAACTATTAAAGATTCTTAGAATACTAACATGTTGCACATATTATAGGTATCCACATATTATATACACTCTCAATTAGATAATCCAAAGACAAATTCATAGAGACCAAACATGGTATCGGTGGGGTTATATTAACTAGTGATCTATCATCACACACACACACACACACACACACAAAAAACGTATACAATTCAAAAGACAATATACAAGAACAGTAATGGTTTACACAATGTCCTGAGGAGATGTGTGTTCAGTCACAGAAAAGTTTTTCCCTGAATTAATTAGAGAAGAGTCCATTTTTATGGGCATTGTGTGTCTTTCCTAAGGATAAATGAATTAAGAGTTGCTCTGCCAGCATTCCTTTGAGCAATAAAACCAGGCTTATCAGCATTGGTTGCCATGGAACCAGAGGCCTGTTCTGCCTTTTTGTGGTGTTAGCCAGCATTTCGGGGAAGGGTCCATTGAGCCCTCATAGTTGTCTTGTTGATTGAGGGGTATTACGGAGTATTTGTTAAATAACAAAAAAAATTAAAATTGTGTGTCTGTGTAACGGGGTTGACGAGACGTGAGACATGTGAATCCGTCTGAAAGCTTTCATTTCAGAGACGTGGTCATAACAGGCAGGGTCGAACAATGGCAAACAGGTATGAGGCAGGCAAAACACAAGAATAGTCCTAGGGCTAGCGTAGGTCAACGATCGGCAGACAGAATCACAGGGGCGAGACGAGGATCAGAAACCGATAAAACAGGCAAGGCAAGGCAAAGGCAAAACAAGGAAACACAGACTCGGAACAGGGAACAGGTTAAACAATACTCAGCAGAGAATGGTAGTTTGAGTGAGTGTTATATAGTGAGTGAGTGAGTGATATGAAACAGCTGTGCAATCAGTGCTGTGTGCAATCAGTGAAACAGCTGTGCAATCAGTGCAATGAATGGGATATGTAGTCAGGGGTGATATGCAACAGTTTGTGTTGTGCGAGAGTAAATGTAATGAAAGGGTGAACTCTGGTGGTGATTGAACAGAAGTCCATGGACAGGATTCGTGACAGAGCCCCCCCCCCCCAAAGAGCGGCTTCCAGACGCC